>NC_056732.1:1661136681-1661285031 GCF_019279795.1 Protopterus annectens
TGGTTATACTGGATTAGGCTGGGTAGTTCAAGCCACCCAAACTGATTTAGATTGATGCAATGATGTGTCCTAAAAGGCAGCCCAGTGGCAAACCTGGCAATGTGGTTGTAACAAATTGAGAGCTTGTTAATGACAGTCTTGTTTAAATTCGAGAGTAGAGGGGATGCATACAGAAGGGTACTAGTTTTTTTATTGATGGTTTTGATAGTTTGGTTAACATGTAGGTTGAATTTTAGATTATTGTCTATGATGACACCTAATAGTTTTGTAGAGGGGTCAGGGGAGATTATTGTGCCATCATCTGAATTTATGGTAAAGGTGAAAGCGGTAGACCTACGTGTTGGTGAAAATAACAGCATTTTAGTTTTTTTGGGATTTAGGATCAGACGATGTTCATAAAGCCAGTTTTCTATTGTATTAAAGGTGGTCTGGGTAGCTGACCATAACTCTACTGGAGATGTGGCTGAGCAAATCAGAGTAGAGTCATCAGCATACTGGATACAGCTGACTTTTGGGATGACAGTATAAAGGTCGTTAATGAAGATGGAGAACAGCAAGGGCCCTAGTATAGAGCCTTGTGGTACTCCAAGGTTGTTAGGTAGAAGGTTAGAGAGTTTGTTCTGCCAGAGGACAGCCTGCTGTCGACCATTAAGGTAGGATTGAAACCACTGAAAGGCTCTAGTATCTAGACAGAATGTTTGCAGGGTGGGGATTAAAAGTTGGTGATCAACCATATCGAATGCCTTGGAAAGATCCAAGAAGAGGGCTGAGGATATATAATTATTGTTGCAATTATGGTTTATGGTGTTGGTAAAGGCTAGGAGGGCTGAAGTAGTGCTGTGATGAGGACGGAAGCCATGCTGAGTGTCTGCCATAAGGTGATTCTGGATTAGGTGGTGCATGAGTTGTCTATGAATACATTTTTCCATAATCTTTGCAAGTGGAGAGAGTATAGCTATTGGCCTATAATTGGAGAATTCAGTAGAGCTGCCTCCTTTGTGAAGTGGGATTACATAGGATATTTTCCAGATGGTGGGAATTTTAGATTCTACTATGGTTCGATTGATTAGTATTGAGACGGGGTAAGCAATAGCATCAGCTGATTTTTGTAGGTACTCGGCAGGGAGTTGATCAGCAGAAAGTGTAGTGGGTTTTAATTTTTTGATTAAGGTACGGACAAGTGAAGTGGCAACTGGTTGGAAGCTGAATGCAAGTAGGTTTCTAGGGGTGCTACTTTCAGGACCGGGGGAGCTAGGAGGTAGTTGGCTAGCTAGGGCTTGAATTGTCTCAGTAAAGAATTGGTTAAAACTGTCAGAAACATCTTCAGGGGTTTTATCAATAGTAGCAGTAGGGATTGGGGTTGGGGTTTGTCCAGGATGTAGTAGATTATTTAAACCTGCCCAAAATGTCTGAGGATTATTTTGATTTACTGTCTGTAAACTACAGTAGTATTGTTTTTTGTGTTGTAAAACTGATTTTTTGGTTTCGTTCCTGGATTGCCTGTATTTAATGTGATTGAGGGTCTTTAGAATAATGCCATAAAGCCCATGCTTTGTTTCTAAGGGTAATTTTGAGTTTAGACTCTTTGGAAAGCCATGGCGCAGTTTTTGCCTTGGTTCTCTTTGAACGAACAGGTGCATGCAAATCAAGGATCTCAAGGAATTTGTTGTTAAAGTATGCTACTGCTTCCTCAAAGGGGAGGTGTTTTAGAATAGACCAATTACATGAGTTTAGTTCTTGTTGGAATGTGGCAGGGTCAAAGTTTTTATTGTTTCTAACCTTTCTGAGTAAGGGTTGTTGGGAATTAATGGTTTTGTGCTTAATTACATATGTGAGAAGGTGATCGCTTTGGCCATCAACGAGGGTACCAGAGGTGTACAGTTGGGGGTGACTATGAGTACCCAGTCAAGTATGCTTTCTTTTTGGTTGGGTTGACCTATCCTGGTAGGGGTGGATATAATTTGTATAAATGCATGCAGGTTAATATGGGTGGTTGGGGATTCTGAGGAACAGGTGCCCCAGTCTATGTTAAAGTCTCCAAGTAGTAGGGTTTCTTGGGGGTAGTGACATGATAGCCAGTGCAGGATATCTTCAAGTGTAGATATATTGTTACCTGGGGGAATGTACATACAGATGATATTACTGCATTTATTTTTATTAAGTTGCAATTTGGTGGCAAGAATCTCTGAGTTATTAATCTGAGGTGGAAGTATTACATCTATGGTGACATTCAACTCAGATGCTGTACTCAGGTGGTAACACTTCATTGTCTTTAGTGTTCGGTTTTAACCAGGTTTCAGATAAACAGAGAATCTCAGGGGAGTGGACATCCATAAGTGCATGCAATTCATGTACCTTGTTATTAATGCTTCTAATATTGAGATGACAGGCTAGGAGAGAGTTAGTTGGCCTATTAATTGTAGGTTTGTAGCTTAGATTGCAAGTAGAGGGGGTATGTGTATCTGAAGTGGGTGGGCCAGGGTTGGAGTGAATATCACCACCAAGTATTAGGTTGAGTCTATACTTGGTGATGAACTTCAGGAATTTGTTTATTAGTTTGTGGTAGTGTTTGGATCTAGAGCTAATGTACCTGGGGTTGAGATGTTGATAGACTGAACAAGATGTTGGATAGGATCTGGTACTGTAAGTACGGTTGAAGGTGGAAGGATTTACAGCTGGGGTGATAGTATGGCCTTTTGAGACCTGAAATCCCGTGTGAAACTGTCTTTTATACAAGGTAAGGAGGTATGGTGCGAACAAGAGGGGTAGTAAAGAGGAGTACATCATTGTCTGTGATTAAGCTAGTGAGTTAAGGAACTGTTTTACCTGGTGATGCAACACCAGAAGATAAGAGTGGTGAGGTAAAAGTACTGGAAGGGGGATGGGAGAATGCCAGATGAAAGCTAATAGGTGCTATTAAAATGTAGGTAGAAGAATGGGGGTGGGTGGAATTATCCCAGATGAAAGCAGATAGGATCTAGAAAGTGGGGGGAGTGGCTATAGTACTATAAATTTAGAGGTACTGGGGGCAGGAGGGAATTGGGGGCAGGGAGGGGAGCAAAGAGAGCCTGAGCATAGAGATGGCGAATGTAGCAGGGCTATTGCAGTTTACAAGGTTTCCTAAGGTGCCCTAAAGCTATAAGGTAAGTATTATAGCTCTTAATGTAAGAGTCAATTTACTTAAGTTACAGGGGAAGAAGGCAAACACTCAAGTAGAAAAAAAACAGCCCTATGGCTGACCGATATGGTGACCTGCTTAATTACAAAGCACTGTAAGTGAAAGCTTAACAAATGCTTTTTGTGTGCAACCTACTCCGTTTAAATGCTGAGTGAAACTGATTGCAGTCCTGCAGACACCGTTTTGTAGGGAACTGTAGAGTTCTATCTGTTTAAATGCTGAGAGAAACTGATTGCAGTCCTGCAGACACCGTTTTGTATGGAACTGTAGAGTTCAATATGTTTAAATGCTGAGAGAAACTGATTGCAGTCCTGCAGACACTGTTTTGTAGGGAACTGTAGAGTTCAATCTGTTTAAATGCTGAGAGAAACTGATTGCAGTCCTGTAGACACCGTTTTGTAGGGAACTGTAGAGTTCAATCTGTTTAAATGCTGAGAGAAACTGACTGCAGTTCTGTAGACACCAATTTGTAGGGAACTGTAGAGTTCAATCTGTTTAAATGCTGAGAGAAACTGATTGCAGTCCTGTATACATCGTTTTGTAGGGAACTGTAGAGTTCAATCTGTTTAAATGCTGAGAGAAACTGATTGCAGTCCTGCAGACACTGTTTTGTAGGGAACTGTAGAGTTCAATCTGTTTAAATGCTGAGTGAAACTGACTGCAGTCCTGCAGACACCGTTTTGTAGGGAACTGTAGAGTTCAATCTGTTTAAATGCTGAGAGAAACTGACTGCAGTCCTGCAGACACCGTTTTGTAGGGAACTGTAGAGTTCAATCTGTTTAAATGCTGAGAGAAACTGACTGCAGTCCTGCAGACACCGTTTTGTAGGGAACTGTAGAGTTCAATCTGTTTAAATGCTGAGAGAAACTGATTGCAGTCCTGCAGACATCATACACCGTTTTGTAGGGAACTGTAGAGTTCAATCTGTTTAAATGCTGAGAGAAACTGATTGCAGTCCTGCAGACACCGTTTTGTAGGGAACTGTAAAGTTCAATCTGTTTAAATGCTGAGAGAAACTGACTGCAGTCCTGCAGACACCGTTTTGTAGGGAACTGTAGAGTTCAACCTGTTTAAATGCTGAGAGAAACGGATTGCAGTCCTGTAGACACTGTTTTGTAGGGAACTGTAGAGTTCAATCTGTTTAAATGCTGAGAAAAACGGATTGCAGTCCTGTAGACACCGTTTTGTAGGGAACTGTAGAGTTCAATCTGAATAAAACCAAATGTTAAAATTTTTCATATATCTCCAATACACAAGGACTTCACCATATAGAGGGGAAAGTAATGACAACTCAGAGTTTAAGAAAAAGAGTACAGAGGTACTGTTTATCAAATCTTAGTTTTTACAGGCAAAAACATGTACATCAGTAATCAAAAGCAGAGGGGAAGTTGATTGAGAGAGCAGGTGATAGAAAAAGTATGGCTATAGATAAAAGAGAGAAAATTAGAATTTTTTTTTTTAATTTGTAAATAAGAGAGCAGTTAGAATCAAGTGAAATGTGAGAAAGGGGAGTAAGCTAAGTGGGAAAAGAATATAGACACATTATATATATATATATATATATATATATATATATATATATATATATATATATATATATAGATAGATAGATATATGTAGATATAGATAAATAGGGATCCACTTGAAATCATCGAATTACCATTTCATCAAATTGCAAATCATCGAGACCAAATCGTCGAAAACTCATTTCATCGAAAACTCATATCATCGAATCTCAAATCATCGAAAACTATAAAGTGACTACAAATAACATCCCAGACTCTGTTTACTATGTTTATGCAGGGGGGCACCCCCCCATGTGGGGGGCTCCACCCCCACACTCCCCATAAATAAATATACCAACTCCAAGGTTGCACTACAGTGGGGGAAAGAGGTTATTTCCTAACCCCACTGTAGTGCAACCTTGGAGTTGCATATTTATTTACGGGGTGGGGAGCACAGGGGCTTGCCCCCCTGCATAAACATAGTAAAAACTTTGTGGAATGTTATTTGTAGTTGCTTTATAGCTTTCGATGATTTGAGATTCGATGATATGAGTTTTCGATGAAATGAGTTTTCGACGATTTGGTCTTGATGATTTGCAATTCGATGAAATGGTAATTCGATGATTTCAAGTGGAACCATAAACAGATATACAGATAAACAGATATAGATAAATAGACAGATATGTACACATACCTCTATATGGATTTATATTATTTTGAGTTTTCAGAAACTTTTAGTTATGTACTCACCATAACTTCAGATGTTTGGGATCCATCTCGCCTACATTCTGACTGATGGGTTCGGAGCCGATCCCTCAGCTCCGACTCGGCACGCTTATGCCAAAGAGCGAAGTCTCTTATTGGCTGAGCTTACTATATCCCAGGATGCACCACTACCAGTCCCCCAGATCTAGTTTGTCCGCATACATGCACACACGCATGCACTGCTTATATAACATCGACAGATGATACAGATAAAAACAGTAGAACTCAAACCGTTCAATCTCTTCTGATCTCCAAGGCAGGGGGAAGGAGGGTGGGTATTAGGAATGTGAGATGGATCCCAAACATCTGAAGTTATGGTGAGTACATAACTAAAAGATGTTATGTGATCCTATCTCGCCTACATTCTGACTGATGGGACAGCGTCCCTAGCACCTAAATCCTGGGTGGCTCACTGGAAAACACTCCTGAGTACCGTGGAACCAAATGATGCTCGCCCTTTAGATGCCACATCCAATTTATAGTGGGAAATGAAAGTGTGCGGGTTGGACCAAGTAGCCGCAGCACAAATCTCAGAAATAGCGAGCTTGGAATGAAATGCAATAGAGGTAGCCATAGCTCTAGTAGAGTGAGCTTTGACAGATGTTGTAAGTTGCTTATTTGAAGAGGAATAAGCCTGAGTTATGCAATCTCTAATCCATTTGGCAATAGTAGCTTTAGTGATGGTTTTACCCAGTTTATTATCTGAAAAGGACACAAACAATTGATCTGTTTTTCGAATTTGTTGAGTCCTGTCTAGATAGAAGTGCAACTGACTGTGAACATCCAATGTATGCAAGGTGTATTCCGCTTTGTTTGAAAATTTTGGAAAGAAAACTGGTAGCTCTAGAGATTGTTGGAGACAGAGATTAGAACAAACTTTTGGAACAAAAGATGGATTAGGCCTAAGTGATACTCTATCCTTGTGAAAAATCAAGTACGGTGGTTTGATAGATAGGGCTTGAAGTTCTGAAACTCTTCTTGCAGAGGTAATTGCAATTAAGAAGGCAGTTTTCCAAGACAGATATTTCAACTCACATGTAGCAGCCGGTTCAAAAGGGAAGATGTTAAGGCACGTACCAAATCAAGATCCCACGGAGGCGCAGGATGAAAAACTGGGGTCTTAAAAGCACAGCACCTTTCATGAAAGTTTTACATAATCTGCTGCTCATCAACGGTGGGTCTATGGATTCGTGAAATTTGGAGATAGCTGCTAGTTGGACTTTAATAGTAGAGACTGAAGATCCTTGATTAAACAAGGATGTTAAAAATTTCAAGACCTCTGGTATCGGGCAGTAATAGGGTCTAAGCCTCTGAGTTGAGCCCAGATAGCAAACCTCTTCCACTTACTGTGATACAATTTCTTAGTGGTGGGTTTGTGGGCTGAAGATAAAATGTGAATAACTTCCGGGTCCAAGGTGTGATTTCTGACTAAAGTCGGAAGTGGAGGAGCCAAGCTGTTAATTTCAAAGTGTGAAGGGACTGGTGCTGTTGTCCCGACTGATGAACTAGAAGGTCCGGAGTTAGATCCAAAACCAAGGACCGTCCAGAGTATATTTCTGTAGGTAGGGAACCATACTTGACGAGGCCAGTGGAGCAATTAGAATCATTGTGGACCCCAATTGGGAAGCTTTCTGGATGACTTTGGGGAGGAGTGGAACCGGAGGAAAGCATAAAGCAGTCCTGTTGGCCAAGGTTGGACTAGAGCATCCGTAGCTGCCTCCCTGACGGGGTCAAGGAAAGAACCTTTGCACTTGTGTTTTGTGGTGTTGCAAACAGGTCGCAGCACGGAATCCCCATCTTTGAAAATCTGAGCTGCTACTGTTTCGTTCAGGGACCACTCGTGAGGAGAGAGAATAGTCCTGCTCAGTCTGTCTGCCCATACATTGGATTTTGCTGGAATGTGGGTTGCTACCAGGAAGTGGTTGGTAGCCACTGCCCATTCCCACACCCTCATGGCCTCTCTGCAAAGGGGGTAAGATCTGGTCCCTCCTTGTTTGTTTAGATACCAGACCACCGACATGTTGTCTGTGTGGATAGCGATAATGCCTTGAGGGAGAAACTTGTGGAGGGCTTGTAGGGACAGAAGTACAGCCCTCATTTCCAACACACTGATATGGAGAAATGTTTCGTTTGGAAGCCAAGAACCCTGAACTGACCTGCCCAGACAATGCCCCCCCCCCCCCCCCCCTCTGGGAGGCATCCCTTGTCAAGGTGGCCACCGGAGGGGGTATAACAAAAGGTCTTCCCTGATTCAGATTGGATGGCAGAAGCCACCAGCGGAGGTCCCGTTTGCACGTTTCTGTAATCAGTATGTGATGATTGAGGGGGAGATCCTGAAAAGACCATTGTGTCGATAACAGCCACTGAAGAATCCTCATGTGCAATCTTGCCAGAGGAACTAGGAGAACCGTGGCAGACATTGAACCTAAAAGTTGCAGGACCATCCTGGCTGGGGCTTTGGATCTCAGAAGCAGGGCTGGGACTTGACCTTGTAATGTTTGTATCCTTTCGGTAGGAAGGAAGATTAGCATTAATTTTGAGTCTATCTCTGCTCCTATGAATCTTATGCGCTGAGAAGGCAGCAAGACAGACTTTGACCAGTTGAATGTAATTCCCAGGGAAGCACCCAGGGAGATGGTGGCTTGTAGGTTCTCTAGTAGTAGATGCCTGGTGGTGGCAGTCAGGAGCCAGTCGTCCAGATAGGGAAACACTTGGAATCCGAGACTCCTCAGGTGAGCAGTCACTGCTGCCAAACACTTGGTGAACACCCTGGGGGCTGTGGTGAGACCAAAGGGCAGTGCACAAAATTGGAAATGACTGTCTCCCAGGCTGAAGCGCAGATACCTCCTGGACGCCTGATGTATCGGTATGTGATAATAGGCGTCCTTGAGATCTATGGAGCACATCCAAACATCTTTCTCCAACAATGGGAGAATGGATTGTAAAGTGACCATTCGGAATTTGGACTTCATGATGGACTGGTTTAGTTTGCTGAGATCCAAAATGGGTCTCAGGTCCCCTGTCTTTTTTGGCACTAAAAAGAACCTTGAGTAATTTCCGGATCCGATCTGGTCTGTGGGGACCGGTTGGATGACTCCCTTTTCTAGCAGCTTTGAAGCTTCTACGGCTGCAATTTCCCTTTGACTGGGTGGTGGGTCCGGGATTTTTTTGGACGGTGGGGGTGAGTGTGTGAAGGGAATGGTGTAACCTCTGGCAATAATCCGAAGCACCCATCTGTCCTGAGTAATAGACTCCCAGGCTTTTAGGTGCTTGGCAAAACGGCACCCGACTGGCTCTGGAGCAGCACAGCCGGGCAATCCCTCATGGAGTGTGGGAGGCTGAAGAGCCACGAAAAGACTCGCGGTCTCCAGTGTTGCGGGGGCCTCTGCCGCCTCTGGGACGGCGTCTCCCAGAAAAATTTCCCCGTCCTCTGCCTCTGGAAGGGGAATCTTCCTGCTGTTGAGGAAAGAATTTCTGTGATTTGCGGAACCACATCTTCCCTCCTCTTTTAGCTTTGGGATAAGGCCGAAAGGGAGTGGAATAACGTGCTCCTACGGCAGATAAAGTCTTTCCCTCTTGCTTACAGCGGGTAAGAGTGTCTTTTACCTTGGGTCCAAACAAAGAGGACCCATCAAAGGGAGCGTCGGCAAAGGAAGACTTGAAGGCCTCCGCAAAATGACACAAACAGAGCCAGGCTTGTCTCCGTAGAGCCACGCCTGTGCCTGCCGCTTCGCCCCTCGCCGCATATGAAATGAGCCTCATGGACGAGTTAGAAATCGAGGTGAGGATAGCCAACTGAGAGCTAACCGACTGGGCTAGCTGCTCAGGTAGGTTACCTGAGAGGGAGTCTGAGAGCTCCTTGACCAGATCCCTCTGTAGTCTGGTGAAATGTGCCAAATAATTCAGGGACCTCAGAGTAAAGGCCGCTGAAGTCAGGGTGCGCTTCCGTGCAGTCCATGCTCCTAGACTCCTTATTAGGAGGATGGACGGACGTTGAAGCCTCTGCCACGTCCTGCTGGGTAGCAGATGCCACCACCATGGCATCTACAGCCACGCCTTTCATTAAGAACTCCTTCTCGGGGGCAGACAAAAATTTGTTAGGGCGAAGGCACTGGTTCCACAGTATCTGGACGTTCCCGCCCTCCGACAAACCAAATCCAGGAGCTCGTCAAGGGCGGAGACACCCAGGAGGCGGAGGGCTGAGCCCGAAGGCCTTGAGGAACACCGACTCATCAGCGGAGGGGGTTTGGAATTCCAGCCGCCTCGTTGCTTAAGGATCTCTAGAATGTCTGCAAATGAGACATCATCCGAGGGCGACTTGGGACCCCTCCGCATCATCAAGATCAGTGTCCGATGTAAGAGACTCGGGGAGTCCACGTGCTTCCTCTTGCACGTTCTCTTCCTTGGGGCTCCTCCGAAGACAACTCCGAAGACCCTCAGGAGGAGGGGAACCCCAGTGGGGTAACCTCAGGCCCGGGCTCCGCTGCCTAGAGACAGGGGAACTGCCAAAGACCCAGTCTCCATGCCCAGGGAAGGTGCCGTTAAAGCCGTAGAGATGGCGAAGACTTGGCCAAGGCACTCCTCATAGCTCTGAAGGCGGACCCCAGAATCCTGGGAGGTCCGGTCTCGAGCCATGATAGCAGACGGAAGTCCCGGCGAAGCACCGAGAGGGAGGCTAGGAACCGACAGCATTGGTCCCAAACGTCACCCCGGTCCGGCGAAGAAGTCCGTGTGCAAACTCGGACCCGAGGGCGGTTGGAGTAAGGGTCGGAGCCGACCCTAGGATCTCCACTGGCTCCATCAGCACCTGCTCCGGGCGAAGCGGTCGGAGGAGGAATAGCAATGGAATGGGCTATCGGCCCGAAGCCAAGTGGGTTGGAGCCAAACAAATTTCTGAAAGACTGGGGACTGGAACAGTCTTTGGAGCACCCTGTCTATGTCCGAATCTGACATCCTTGATGACCTGGAAGAGACCGAATGGGTCGAGTAGGCCTCTCCAACGGCTCCAAGGGACTAGGGGACCGGCTCTGAATCGACTCGACAATTATCGGCCAAGAAGTGTCCAAACCAATTTCCATCGGTGCGAAGAGGGCTTCGGCGCCGAGGAGGAAGTGTCTGGCGGACAACCTTCATCGGCTCCGAGATCAGTGGAGCCGATGAAGGTGACCGCCTCGATGCCCCAGCCGTGGGCTCCAAACCCAGGGGGGTCGAGGTTGGAGGCATCGAGGCAGACCGTTCCGCCTCGGCTCAAGTCCGTGGAGCGAAGGAGAAGCCTGCCTATGTCTTTTGGCGGTTGGTTCCGACGGACTGGTCGGAGCCGACGCCCTTTTCTTTTTAGCAGGAGAAGGAGAGGAAGCTAATGCCTCTTCAAATGAGGGTTTAATGAGGCCTTTCAAAATAAGTTTATTTTTCCTCTCTTGGAGGACCTTCGAGGAAAACGCGTGACACATGCTGCAGGACTCCTGCAAATGTTTGGCCAAACAATACACACAGAGAGAGTGGTCATCTGTGATTGACATTTTAAAACTGCACTTAGTGCACTTCTTAAAGCCCGAAGGCCTAGGAGCCTGAGACATTATGGCAACAATTTAGTAACTCTAACACAGAAAAAACACTTACTTTACTTTTTTTTTTTTACACAAAAACTGTCACAACAACAGAAAAATCAACTAAAGGGATCCAAGAACCCTTAAGGACTCGAAAGACAATTGACTGACAGGGAAAGGCCCTTCAATTCAAAAGGGGCCTCTAGTCAGAACAAACACGCAACCACCACACAAATTTTCCACAAAAAAATAACCACTCATACACAAAAGTAAGATATAGCTGTTAAAACAGCTTTTGTTGAAGAATTAGGAAATTCCTGACAGAAAAAGTTAGTGAAAAACACTACTTAGCTCAGCCAGCTCGAGACCACGTCTTTGCTAGTTAGCGGCAAACGAGATCTGGGGGACTGGTAGTGGTGCATCCTGGGATATAGTAAGCTCAGCCAATAAGAGACTTCGCTCTTTGGCATAAGCGTGCCGAGTCAGAGCCGAGGGATCGGCTCCGAACCCATCAGTCAGAATGTAGGCGAGATAGGATCACATAACATCTTGAAATTCATCTGGTTGAGACGATATCGAAAGTAAAAAAAAACAAATCTACATTTTTTTGCAGGTGGGGCAATCTACCCTGCACCCCCACAAATTATATAGACCAACTCCAAGATCACACTACAGTGGGGAAAAGGGTAAATTCCTTGATCTCCACTGTACCACGATCTACACAGAAGAACTTTATCGGGAAATTTAAAAAGACCTGCTCTGAGCTTGTTCTCAATATAAGTGGTCACCTACTCTGACAGCAAGTCTTTTGGAATCAGGCCCTTTGTGTTTAAAGCTGCCCTTTTGAGGTCATGTTATTATTACTAAATTGTGTAATACAGATCTGGACTAACTACCCTTAACAGATACATTCAGTTTTAAAACAAGTTTTGCATTTCTCCATTCAACTGGCCACCTCATTCATCTGAATGTCAGAGTATGTCAGTAACACTCTTTAGCAGTGTTTAATTCAGAACTATTTTAACTACATACAGTGACAGGAGGAGTGCTTCCTTTACTCTTACTAGTAATATATCATTTATTTATTTAACATTTGTTGGCCGGCATGAAAGTCCGACTAGGACAGCGTCTATTCTCAGTGGAGGACCAGGGAGATACACTCCAGGCACGTATTTGGAATGTGGGAGGAAAGCGAAGCACCTGGAGGAAATACACGAGAACGCAGGGAGGACATGCAGACTTCATTAATCTATTGTGTATGCCTCCTGTTTGTCTGAATATTGCTGATCTGTGGCTGCATTTTTCACCCTGCCACACATCCAGTTCTTGTGTTCTTAAACTGAGTGGCTTTTGAGTTGCCCTCCCATACTGTAAATCTCATTTTGGACACTCCTCCCCAGTCCCATCACATCAGCTCATTCTACTGGGTACAGAGAGATCACTGGGGAAGGCCCACTCCCTTAGTTTCTCAATCTTGAATTATCGTGTTTCCTCCCTTACCACTTAACCTAAAGAAAGAAAAAAAAATGCACTTTATTCATCTGCGTTTACTGTATTTTTGTTTCTTACTACTTTATTACTTTATTTTGCTTTTACTGCTTGTTCTTATAAGAATTCAATTTCATTTATTCTGCTGCATTTATTACTGCTCGTTAGCAGCTTGATTAAATTGAAACTGTTGGTTTAAGCCTTTTGGTTTAAGCACTTGGCTTTCAGGCCATTTGCTTTACATTAGGAAGGTTTGTGGTCTACACTCTTGTGGCAGGTGAGGTAGCTTACATCGGAATTGCTGGTTGAAGGCTTAGTGTTTCTGTTATTCTAAACGTGTCTTAGTTCTGGTTTAAGCACTTGGGCTTCAGGCCAGTTATTTTACATTAAGGTTTGTGGTTTATGCTCTTGTGGGAGGACAGGGTAGACTACCCTTCTGAGGTGGGAATTGCTAGTTGAAGGCTTACTGTACCTTTTATTTGAACAGTTTTTTTCTTAAATTGGTGAACCTTGTTTGCTGTAGCACAGACTAGAATCAGACTTGTTGAATGTAGTTCTGTTTGTATAACTTGAGCATTAATCCAGGCCATCTTTTTATGGAGAGGGTTCCCCTGCACCCTAGTGGCAGGAGTGCACAGTTAGACCTCGTCTGACTGAAGGCTGCTGGAACAGGGTTCAGTTTCGAGCTTTTTCATTGGTTAATTGGTTAACTTGTTTAAATCAGTTTGCTGCTGTTTGCTGTTATAATTAAGTATGTTTCTGTTCTTCTGTGCTAAATCAACCTAAACAGTGTTGAAATATCTTTAGCATAGTCTGGTTACAAGTTTTGCTATATCTAGATCTGTTTGTGTGATTCATGTGTTCCTGCTACGCCATCTTGTGTTAGCCAGGGCCTGCTTGCACTTTGTGGGAGTATGTGAACTGGTTGGAACTGGTCTGGCATAGGGTGTTTAGCTAAGAGCTCAGGGACAAGGGTTGATTGGTCAATTCCGGTGTTTCTATTTTACTTTCATTTTTGTGGTATTTAAACTCCGCATTTAGGTTCATAGGTTCATAGGTTCATACTAGGCTATCTGCCCAAGGGCATTTATAAGCCTAGCCCATAGTTATGTGGCTTTCGCCACCCCTTTAGTTTGAATAAAAACTATGCCTATCATTTTTCTGTGCCTCTGTCAAGCAGTGACACTGAAGTAATCCCTGGGGTATATCTGCGATCTCCCATCCATTGGTCAAGATTCCTCTTGAACAAGGCCAGCGAGGTGCTCTGCCTCACATGTACCGGGATTTTGTTCCACAGCATAGGGAGTCTCTGGGTGATGAATCTGTCCCTCCAGCACGTTCTATTTATAACCGTGTCAAGGTTTAAGTCTCCGCCCTTGTGGTTCTGAGGGATCTAGATTTTTGAGGTGAAGCATATTCATCAAATCTGGGTTTGACATGGCCTTATATGTCAGGCACAGGTCACCTCTGAGCAAGCGGTATGAGACTGAATAAAGCTGGAGTTCTTTCAGTCGGGCAGCATAAGACATATTTTGAGACCCTTTATCCTTTTGGTGAGGAACTTTTGGGGCCTTTCAAGCTGCATCAGGTGTCTGGTCAGATACATTCGAACGGGCATTGTACTCAATCATAGGTCTAATGAGTGATGAGTACAGGGGACGATGACCTCCCTTGATCTAGATGTGAATCCCTTCATGATCAGGTGGGCGATATAGAAGGTTTTCCTAACTACTTTAGCAACATGAGTGTCAAACGAAAGACTACTGTCAACTTGGGTCCCCAGATCCCTGATGACTTTTCTGTGCTCAGTGGATTGTCACCTATATGGTAGCTAGGGGTAACCTTGTTTTTCCCAAGGGTATGACTATGCATTTTTTGGCGTTTAACTTCAGGCCATGGCTCTGGCACCAGTTATCCGTTTCTGTGAGGCCCTTCTGGAGGATATCTGTGTCAGATGTGTTTTCGACTATGGCGCCCAGTTTGCAGTCATCTGCAAACTTTGTCAGCCATAACCCTCCTGTGTTTGCTTGTACTTCAGAAAAGTAGATGCTGAACAAGATTGGACCCAGGACTGAGCCCTGTGGGACACCACTTGTGACAGGCTTTGAGTCTGACATGGCTCCAGCAACTCTGACGCTGTGGGTTCTGTCGCTTAGCCAGTTTGCAACCCATCTTGTGATGTATGGGTTTACATTCAAGCTGATGAGTTTTTCGATGATACCTGAGTGGGGTATTGTGTCGAAGGCCTTTGCCAGGTCGAGGTAGGCTGTATGGACTGCCTTTCCCTCATCAATGGCTTTGGTGACTGTCTCGAAAAAGTCAACCAAGTTTAAGAGGCAGGATCTGCCTTTGACAAAGCCAAACTGGGTTGGATCCAAAGTCTGCAAGTTCCCTATGTCTTTATTTATGAGTTCCATTATGATCCACTCCATGGCTTTGCAGATAAGGCTTGTCAAGCTAATGGGGCGGTAATTTCCAGGGTCTGTGGAGGCACCGCCCTTATGAAGTGGGACCACAGTCGCCGTGCCACTCCTTGGGTACGTATCCTGAGGTGAGGCTAAGATTAAACAGCTGTCCTAACTGTGGGTTTAATTCCTCGTTGAGTTCATGAAGCACACAGCCGGGGACACCATCCGGTCCCATGGATGCTGTGTTCTGTGCCTTAGTGAGGGCAGTTCTCACCTGGGGGTTGGAGATGTTTGGGGGGCTACAATCGTCTGGAATAGATATCTCTCCTTTTCCCCCCGAGAAGTTTGCACTGAACCTGTCAGCCAGTATGTTAGCAATGTGTGTAGGTTCAGTAATTTTCACATCATTTTGAACTAATTCTGAGCATATCTGGGAGTTTCCTCCTAGGTTTCTAACATAGCTAAAGAAGGCCTTATGATTGTCTTTAGAGTCCTTGGCGATTTTTCTCTCAAAATTTGCCTTGGATGATTTTATGAGAGCTCTTAGTTTTTTACTTATAATGATCAAAGGTGTCTTACCTTTCAAGGATTTTGCTCTATCTTGTAGTAGCTTCCTCCTTTTGTTGTAGAGCTTGTTTATGGCTGGGGTCCACCAGACTGGACGCTTGCCTTTCGTACAGAGAGTCTTAGTTTTGTTTGGGATTGCCTGATCCATGCAGTCCTGTAGGTGCTGGTAGAAGGCATTTGTAAGTGATTCAGCGGTTTGAGTAATGTTTACCACTGGCTCAGGGGCCTTAAAGGAGACCACACTAGTTTTTAGAAGTGTGAAATCGGCTTTTGAGAAGTTTTTCACTGTGGTCTTTTTTGTTTCAGGTGGGGCGGATGAGGACCTTCAGCGAGATTAGTTTATGATCTGATCTCACCAGTGAGGGGTATACTTCGGTGTTGAACATTTTGATTCCATGTTCGTGATGATGAGATCAAGTATGTTTTCACCTCTTGGGATGGTGACTAGTTGTTCCATGGCATTTGAGTTTATGAACTCCAGGAATCTTTGGGTTAGAGTGTTCGGGCTTGAGTAGTGTTCCCAGTCTATATTAGGGTAGTTGAAGTCACCTAGTATGATGGTGTTTGGAGATACATTTATCCCCTCCAATGTTTTCAGGAAGGCCATGTGAGGTTCCTGAGTTTGAGAGGGTGGCCTGTAACATGCTACAAATTGCAGAGCAGTCTTGCCTATGGTTAATTGCACCTGGATGGTCTCCGATGCATCGTGCGTTGCCACCAACCTTGAGGTGTGGGTGTCCTTTATGAATATGGACACCCCCCCTCCTTTCTTGGTGTTGTCCGGATTTTGGGGCGGGCATGATATGAGGTGAAACCTGTTAGTGCTGGGGTGCTCTCAGGAGCCTTGAACCAGGTTTCTGTCACAGCACAGACATCGATGTTCTCCATATTGAGAAGGGCCTCGAGTGCGTGCATGAGTTTATGCTTGTTCCATGTCGTGAACTGCCACTGCGCTGTTTTAACCCTTTGCAAGGTATCTCAGCTGCATTTTTCCCTTATCTCCTGTATAAGTGAGGCTCTCACTTGCAGCTACTGTACTGATATTATATCCAGTGCTACTCACACCTATAGGTACTCTCCTTAGGTAGTACCCACTCTACTATCCCTGACCTCTATTCCACAGATTCTGGCAACCATAGACGGACAATTTCCTATGGTGTCTACTGCTAGTCTGGTTGATATAGGCATCCTGAGACACTGTAGCAACTGCCTTATGTACGCAGACAATCCTTTACTACTACCACCTAGGAACACAATATGCGAGAGATGCAATTACAATAAGAACCTAGAATCCCTGCTGTCACAGTTCTAGACAACTAAGAAGGTTGCCTGCGCAAACATGACAAACACCACACCTCTAACACCATCCACACCTGTACAACACACTCTTACATATGCAAAAGTTCTCAACAAAACATACCTAAACAAAAGAGACCTCCGAAGCAAAATCACATGCACATCACAACCCACAGCACCAAGCACCACACATAGTACACACGCTTGTGTCTCACATCCTCTAAGGCCCAGCCACAAACCCAACATACTAATCATAGGAGATGCTATCGTGAGATACAGAGATGTGCCCCTCACCAAGCTAGACAAGAAGAAAATCACTGTAAACTGCTTGTCAGGTACTAGAATCTGCCATATCATGCACGGACTCAAGTCTCTTAACAACAGGTACTGTTGTGACTCTGTCATAGTCCATGCTGGTGTGAATGACTTGAGACGCACCTCTCTGGACTACTGAGACATGACTGAGCTCACTGAATGTGTGTGGCAGGCAGGCATGTCCCTAGCCTTACGCAGCATTCTACTGTCACCCAGAATGATGTCTCAATACAAATGGAAAATTATTGACTTTAACAATTTGCTTAGTTTCTGGTATCATTGTAAGGGGATCCATTTCCTGACAGCCTGAGAGGACATGATTAACAGACCACAATGCTTTGCCAGAGATGGCCTTCATGCATCTCCCCTGGGCTTCAGGCTTCTGGCAAAGGCTCTTGCCTCCCCCATAGTGCCTTTTAGGCAAAATCATGAGCACAAAATTACCAACAAGAAAAATTCTTCTAAATGAAATTTAATGGTCGTGCTCCTAAACGCTAGGAAGCTTAACATGAAACTGCACACATTGCAAACACTCCTCATCCTGGAGGATGCTGATATTTGTGCAGTCACTGAAACCTGGTTCAAGGCTGTGAAGAGCACCCCAGTCTTACCAGGTTACTCATCCTACCATACTTTCAGATCCCAAATGGAGAGATACAAAACCAAAGGAGGTAGAGTTTCAATATTTATCAAAGCCATACACACCTCCAAGCTTGTCGACTGGTATGACACACAGGAGACATTCCAAGTGCAGTTAACTGCTGGCAAAACACCTATTTAAATCATAGCTAGCCACAGACCCCCAACCATGACTCAGGACACCCACTCCACCTACCTGGACTTACTTGAATCCATCAAGATTCAACCCTCTACCCTGGTCCTGGGTGACTTTAACTACCCAACCACAGAGTAGAAGACTTATTCTAGCCCAAACACGAACGCCCAGAGATTCCTTGACTTCGACAGTGCCAAAGCATTGGATCAGCTGGTCGACACCCCCACGAGAGATGAAAATATCCTGGACCTGGTTCTAACCAACATGAGTAGCCACTGTAGCACCCCCTACAGTGTCATCCTTCCTGGTAAGATCCAATCATAAAGCAAACTCTTTCAAAGTCACCATCTCCCCTGACACCCCCCCCCCCCCCAGTCAGGGTCAAACAAAAAAACTTTTCCAAAGCAAACTACAATCTCCAGTGAGCAGGTATAAGCAGCTTCACAGCCACCATCCCTTCAGCTGGAACTAGCACTAATGTCCACGACTACACAAAAAAACTATATGAACACCTACACAGCTGTATGGACTCAGCAATACCTGACAGGCCTAAATCATAGTTCCAACTTCCCACTCCCTCCTAGGGAAGCTAGCCACAGATTAATTATTACTGAATCTTACCTTACCTTATCTTTAGGCTAAGCTACCTTCTTGCTCAGTCAATCGCTTGCTGTTACTGACAGGTTTCTGCAGCTTTCAGTTATCTTGCTTTAGCCTGCTCCGTTTGCCCTTCGGACTCACTCAGCTCCCCTCCCTGCCCCTAAATTCCACCCGCCCCCAGTACTCCTACACTTAAAGCCCATATATCCCCACCCCCACCACAACAGCCTATTACCATCCCTCAGTCATCAGACCCACACTCACTTCCACACAACACGCTCCACCTCACAACCTCCTCTGTACACCCCACCCACACCATGCAAGGCACACTAGGACTACTACTACTAACTCTCACCACTCTAGCTTACACCACAGCCATACACTCTAACATACCAACAAACACTACCTACCACATAACACACAAACAACCTCACACAAATATAGTAATATGCTCCACACTATTTAACTACAACTCATTACTCTACATACACAAAACAACCACACTACCTCACAAAAGGCTAACAGTACCCAAAAAAAAACACACAGATATAGCCTATGCCATAAAACTCACACTATTCCTCAGAAAATGGCTACTAATCTCAGGGGACATACACCCCAACCCAGGTCCAAGCAACCCAATCCTATCCCAGAAACACAAGTCAGACCTACTTATTATCAATATAAACACACGTAGCATATCCAACAAACTACATGACTTTCACACATTCATATCCCACTACTCCCCAGTCATACTAACCATTACAGAGACCTGGCTAAAACCAGCCACACAAAACGAAGAAATTCTTTCCCCACGTTATAACACCCTAAGGCAAGATACAGGTACCAAAAAGGGAGGTGGAGTTGTAAGCTTATTTAAAAATACACTCAACCTCCAACCACTAAAAACCCCACTTCCCAAATTCCAGACTGCAGAGACATTAGCCTCTGTTATGTCCCTTAAAACCAAAAAGAGAATCAACATCCTCTGTAGTTACATACCTCCAGGAAATAACTCACCTTTAATAGAAAAGATACTACAATGGGCCACAATCAACCTACCCCAAGAAACCATCCTGCTATCAACATCCTCTGTAGTTATATTCCTCCAGGAAATAACTCACCTACAATAGAAGAGATACTACAATGGGCCACAACCAACCTACCCCAAGAAACCATCCTCCTAGGCGATCTAAACTTAGACTGGCTAGCCTGCAACTCCAACAACCCCTCAAACCATATTAACTTATTTGGATTCTCACAAGTAATCCAAGAACCCACCAGAGTAGACAAAAAAATCCAATAGAACCTCCATTCTAGGTTGAACACTAGTTAATATCTCCACAGAAAATTATCATGTGGGCTGCTTATCTGACACACTGAGTGACCACTGCCCCACATTCCTCCTTCGTAAACAGGCAAAAATACGCAAACCCATGCTATTCAAGGAGACTACGGACGAGCACAAAGTCAATCCACAAACTCTTAACAGTATGCTCCAGCAACAGGACTGGAATCCACTAAAAACTTTATTTACCTTTAGACCAGGCAGTTGATTTTTTTAATACTTCTTTTATGAATGTACTAAATATACTAGCTCCCATCAGGAAACTTTGAACTAAAGTTAACTATGCCCTATGGCTAAACAGGACAACAAAAGTCTTAATAAAAGCCAGAGACAATGCCTGGAAAAAGAATAACACTATCCAAGACAGGCAGAAATATCAAGAACTACGAAATAAGGCCAAAACACAAACAAAAGTAGATAAAAAGAACTACTTCTTAGACATCCAAAACAAGCACTCTAGAAACCCCCAAACGTTCTGACAGGCCATCAATACCCTTCTAAAACAAGGCAAAACCACCACCGCATCTCCCAACAACAATTCTGATGATAGCATAGCTTCAGAATTCAATCATCACTTCTCAGAATCTGTCCTCGCACTATCTATTCAACTATCCAACAAGAACACTAAAACCACCCCAACTGTAGAACAAACCAACATACCTACCTTCACACTCTCACCTGTACCAACCTCTTCAGTTAAAAAGCTACTCTCTAAACTAAAACCCACCACACTCGCAGCAGATGGTTTACCCACAAATTTTCTAAAATTAGCTGCAGAATCATTAGCCTACCCTGTCTCAATTCTTACAAACCACTTTATACAAGAAACCTATGTACCCCATCTATGGAAAGTGTCACATATAATTCCCCTTCATAAAGGCGGAAACTCTATGAACTATCAAACTACCGCCCAATTGCTATCTTGTCCCCCCTTTCCAAGCATCTGGAAAAATGTATTCACACCCAGGTAATGCACTTCTTATCCTCACATAACCTCCTCTCCTCCACACAGCATGGTTTCCACCCAAACTACAGCACAACCACTGCTCTACTCTCCTTTACCAATCCGATTAACCATCTAAGAAACAACAACAAATTTGTCTCAGCCATATTCCTAGATCTATCAAAAGCATTTGATATGGTCTCCCATAACCTACGCTTAGACACTCTGTCAACCTCATCCTTCGCCCCCCCTCTACTACTACATGGTTTAGAAGCTCTCTCTCTGACAGAAAACAATCAGTTAAATGGCAAAGTACAGTATCTCCTCTATTACCAACTACTACAGGCGTCCCACAAGGATCAATACTGGGCCCTCTACTCTTCACCATTTTCACTAACAAACTACATACTTCCACCCTGCATGCATCTCTTGTACAGTACACAAACTACTCCACCCTAATCTGTTCAGCCCCATCCATAACAACTCTTCAAAATCTCACCCAAGAATCCTTCTTCTTAGTGGAACAATGGATTACCGATATCCAACTCATTCTAAACCCCAACAAGACCAAATTTCTCCTTTTTAGTCCTAATAAATCCAAATCCACACCTCCCACCTTCACTATCACCTCCAAAAACAGGATCACAAGCTCTCCCTCCCCTCACACTAAGCTGCTCGGGGTTGAAATAGATAACGATCTAAACTTTAATGTCCATATCTCACAAACCATCACAAAGGTACATAAGAAACTAGGAACCCTATACAAACACAAACAATTCCTATCAGAACAAGCTAGAATCTCCTTAGCCCAAACCCACCTCTTGTCTACCCTAATGTATGCATCACCAATCCTACTTCGTATCAGGAAATCAGACCTAAACAAACTAGATTCATGTTACAATAAAATTGCAAAATTCCCTAACAACTCCACTTTTAGAAGCCATCACTGTCTTGCCCTGAAGCAACTACAGTGGTTAGAACTCCCTCAGCTAATTAGCTATCACCAATTAGTCCTCACCTTCAACATAAGGAACTCTCTGAAAACCCCAGCCCTAAACCAACTTCTAAACCAATATTCTGCAAATTGCCCTCTACGCTCATCCAACAAAACCCTGCTTATAACCAAAGCCAATAACACTGCAGAGAAAAGTTAGTTCTCCCACACCACTGCTAGGGAACGGAATAACCTCCCCCAATGTATCTCCTCTGCACCAGCCATCTCACTTTTCAAGACATCACTAAAGTCACACCTTTTGCAATCATAGCTCTGTCCCTGTATCACATAAAATATTTTCTGCTCTCCTCCTAACTTGCCACACCTCATCTCCTCACTGCTTACCTTAGCTATTCTGTACTACTCAAATGCTCCCTATCAGGAACTACTATCCTACAAACTATTTCTCACACTATGACATATCTCCCGAATAGCATTATTTTCCAAATTCCATTCCTTCATTTTTATGCTTTGTACTACCAATAGGGAATTCCTAGTTTTGCTATCTATATACCAAGCTTGCTCAAATCAAACTAAGGTACAAATTATATATATGCCTCTGTACAGAAATGTATTTGTCATTTGTTGTATTTGTACAGTTACATTATGGAGCTTTTCTCCCCGGGTCTCTGCTGTAAATGGACCTTGTTCCAGTCGGACTTTCCCGGTAGACAAATGTAAAATAAAATAAAATAAAAATAAAAATCTCCCTCAAGGAAGAGTAAACCTGTCTGGTGGACAGCAGCAATAAACAAACTCTATAATAAAAGGAAAAATTGCTGTCCAGGACCAAGAAGAAGCAGGTGCCAAGTTGAAAGCAATTTCTCCTTTGTCTGAACAAGCAAATAAGGTCACTGGTGAAATCCTCTAAGGCTAACTTTGAGTCCAAATTGGCCACATCTACTAAAGTCAATCACAAGGCCTTCTTCACATACGTCCGTAATCTCAAGGTAACACCCAAATCTGCTCTGAACTTGTGGTCAAAAACACCACATACACAAATGTCATAGATATAGCATCAACCTGCTGGTAGACAGGTTCAGTGAAAATTTCATCCCTCTGTCCTCCCATCAATAAATCAGGACATCCCCAGTACCTGCACCCCTTCCCTCATCAGCAGGAAGCAGGTCTTTAATGTCATCTCAAAGGCAAAAATACAGTCTACATGGGACCCAACAACATCCCTGGCTGCATCCTACATGAACTCAGGCATAGGTTCATAGGTGTGTACTAGGCTAATGGCCCTGGGGCCTTTGCAAGCCTCGCCATAGGATTACCCTGGCATAGTGCTACATGACCTTAGTTCCCAGTGCCTCTGTCGAGTAGTGCCACTGAGTTATCCCCGGGTTGAATATTCTGTTTCCCATCCACTCATCAAGATTTCTCTTGAAGACGGCCAGCGAGCTGCTCTGCTTGACATGTATGGGAAGTCTGTTCCATAGCATGGGCAGTCTCTGGGTTATGAACCTGTCCCTCCAGCATGTTCTGTTAATTGTGGCAATGAGGTTGAGGTCTCTGGAGCATGTGGTGTGGAGGGATTGAGATTTCTTTAGATGCAGCATTTCTAACAGAGCTGGGTCAGACATGGCTTTGTAAGTCAAGCAGAGATCGCCTCTAAGTAGGCGATGTGAGACAGAATAGTTGGAGTTTTCTGAGTCTGTCTATATAGGACAAGTGTTTAAGGCCTAGGATCCCCTTTGTGAGGTACTTTTGCGGTCTCTCCAGTTGTTGCAGGTGTCTAGTGAGGTCCATGCTAAATGGGGCACTGTACTCGATGATTGGCCTAATGAAGGAAGAGTAGAGGGAGACAATGACCTCTTTCTTCCTGGATGCAAAACCCTTAGTAATGAGATGTGCCACATAGAAGAATTTTCTGACCACAGTGGCAATGTGGTGATCAAAAGAGAGGTTGCTGTCAACCTGCGTTCCCAGATCTCTTATAACACCTTCTGTGTTCAGTGGACTACCATCAATGTGGTAATTCATGGGAACCGGGTTCTTCTCAAAGGGGATGACGACACATTTTTTGGCATTGAGCTTAAGGCCATGGTTCTGACACCAGTCATTGGTCAAAGTGAGGCCATTCTGTAGGATATCAACATCACTTGGGGAGTTAATAGCAGCTCCCAACTTGCAATTGTCTGCGAACTTTGTCAGCCAGAGTCCCTTCGTGTTGGCCTGGACTTCAGAAAAGTAGATACCAAACAGGAGAGGACCCAGGACCGAACCCTGTGGGACTCCACTCGTGACTAGTCGGCAGTCTGACTTGGGGTCAGCTACTTTCACACTGTGGGTTCTATCTGTGAGCCAGTTTGCAACCCACCTAGTGATATAGGGGTTGATTCCAAGCTTAGTGAGTTTTTCGATGATTCCTGAGTGGGGAATGGTATCAAAAGCCTTGGCCAGATCAAGGTAGGCTGCATTAACCACCTTGCCTTTATCCACAGCTCTGGTGACTGACTCAAAGAAGTCGACCAAGTTGAGCAGGCGTGATCTATCCTTCACAAAAACCAAACTGTGTGGGATCCACAGTTTGGAGATTCCCTATATCCTTGTTTATTACGTCCATGATGATGCATTCCACAGTTTTGCATATCAGACTCATCAGGCTGTTGGGGCAATAGTTCCCAGGGTTTGTAGTCACTCCTCCTTTGTAGAGAGGGATGACTGTAGCAGTGCATCATTCGGCAGAGGCAAAGCCTGAGGTGAGGCTGTGATTGAACAGGGCACAAAGGTGAGGTGCCAGTTCACTCTGTAGTTCATGCGGAACACAACCTGGGATATTGTTAGGTCCCATAGAAGCTGTATTCTTGACCTTGGACAGTGTTGTTTTAACCTGTGCAGCAGTAATACTGGGTGCCTGGCAATCTACTGGTATTGTGATTGGTCCTTTGGGGGGGGGGTGTAAAGTTGGCACTGAATCTGTCGGCCAGTATACTGGCAATATCTGTTGGCTCGGTATAGGAGGTACCATTGTGCAGTAGTTCAGAGCAAGTCTGGGTATTGCCGTGGAGATTCTTTACATACTTATAGAAGGCCATGTGGTTGTCTTTACTACCTGCTGCAATTATGTTTTCATATCTAGCTTTAGAGGATTTGATGAGGAATCTCAACTTTTTTTTTGAGGCAGATAAGGAAGTTTTTCCAGTCTTGGGACTTCACCTTATTCCGCATCGGTTTCCTCCTTCTGTTGTAAAGTTTGTTTACGGCAGGGGACCACCACATTGGCTTCCTTTTTTTGGAGGAGAGTGTCTTGGTTCTATTGGGTATGGCGAGATCCATGCATTTGTGTACGTGTTCGTACAGTGCACTGGTGTATGATTCTGCAGTCATGCAACTATTCTCCATTGGTATGGGTGCTGTGAAGTTAGCCACCTCTGTTTTTAGGATCCCAAAGTTAGCTTTGGAGAAGTTTTTCATGGTGGTTACCTTTGCTGGGGTGGATGTGGATTTCCAAGGTGATTAGTTTGCTGTCAGGCCTAACCAGGGAGGAGCTGACTACTGGTGTAGAGCAATGGTTGCCCTTGTTAGTACTGACCAGGTCAAGGATGTTGCTACCTCTACTGGGGGTAAGAACGAGCTCATCCAGGGCATTGGAATTATTGAACTCCAGGAAACACTGGGCAAGTGTATTGGTACATGAGTAGTTTACTCGGTTAATGGAGGCGTAGCTGAAGTCGCCTAGTAAGAGAGTGTTAGACTGGACCCTAATATTCCTCCAGAGTGCTTAGGAATGCGGAGTGCAAGTCTTGGGACATGGCTGGGGACCTATAGCAGGCTACAACCTGAATCGCTGTCTTACCCAATGTTAGCTGCACCTGAAGTATCTCTAATGCGTTATGTTGGGCTACCAGTCTGGAGGTGTGCGCATCCTTTATGAATATGGAAACACCACCGCCTTTGGAGCTTCGGTCTAAGTTCTGGGACTGAAAGGTGTGGAATGAGTTATAGCCTGGTAGTGCAGGGCTGCTTTCTGCTGCCTTGAACCAAGTCTCTGTTACAGCACAAATGTCGATGTTCTCCATTTTAAGGACTGCCACGAGCAAGTGCATTTTGAGGCATGAGCTCCCAGCTCCATTAGGCACCCTGTTCAACAAAAGCCTGAGTACTGGCTTCATCCCAGCTGAATGGAGGACAGCCACTGTCATTCATCTACACAAAGGTGGAGCGTCCAGTAACCCAGTAAATTATAAGCCCATCAGCCTAACTAGCCTGATCTGCAAGGCCATGGAATGGATTATCATGGAACTTATAAACAAGGACTTGGGCAACCTCCAAACACTTAACCCTACACAGTCTGTTTTTTGTCAAAAGGAGATCATGCCTATCAAACTTTGTCAACTTTTTCAAAACAGTCACCAAAGCCATGGACGAGGGGAAGATGGTGCACACCGTCTACCTTGACTTAGCCAAAGCCTTCGACACTATTCCCCACACGGGCATAATGGATAAACCCTCCCAGCTAGGCATCAACCCGTATATTGCCAGATGGGTAGCTAAGTGCCTCACCAATAGAACCTACTCAGTCAAAATAGGGGAAGCCACCTCTAGTAGTAGACCTGTAACAGACGTTGTATCTCAAGGATCGGTCTTGGGGCCTCTACTGTTTGGGATATACTTTTCTGAGGTGCAAGCCACCACCAGTGGTCTGTGACTGACCAAGTTTGCAGATGACTGCAAGCTGGGCACTATCTTAAATTTCCCTAGTGATTTGAAATCACTTAAACAATCAGCGTTTTCAGTTTCGGTCCCAAAAACAACTTCGGGAGTTGAATCAGTAAATTTGCTTTCAATGGATGATTGCGAATTAACACTCGCCCCATTCCATTTACAACCCACACTCTCGACCAAACTTATGCCAGTCATACCAGCATTGACCTGGAAGTTAAAATTAGATGCTTCACCCAAGCCAGCAATGACTCTGTTATTGAACCCACAAAAACTTACAATTCCTTCAGGTTGGGACCTCCCAATGACATCGGCATGACGACTATGTCATACATTCCGGGTACTTGGACCTTTTGGTTTTGCTCCCTGAGCACCATAATCCCTGTAATTGTTGCCCTGGTAGTTGAAAGTTTCTGCTTTCCTCCAGAGCCTCTCAGAACGCTGAACTGCCTCCTCCATTTTGGCGCCAGACTGCAATCTCGGACGTTGCTCTCCCTGATGTTTCATTGCGTCTCGCGTCATTTCCGCTGAATTAAACCCTCGGTCATTGACCCGTTGTTGCTCGTTGCCTTGGTGACTTGGCAACAAGGGATAAGTGGCCTTATCTTGATATTCACAAATATCCCTTTTGATTTTATTTGTTTTACCGGCAAACACAATGTTACATTGTTCATTAACTGAATGTAAAATACCCTGGAGCATTACTTGACACTGGGAATCTACTAAGTCGGTCAGAATGGACCTGTCAAGCACTTCCAAATATTTGACCATGTCATTCAACTTGACACTATTGAATTTAATCATAATCTTCATTAGTTCAATACCAGTCTTGTCGAAAATGGCATGTAATTCATCCAACATTTCACTGTTCTCACTTGCTCCATTTGGGTACCTCCATACTCTAAGACCTCGCAGAACCTGCTGTAGTTCAATATTTCTTCCCAAATATGCATTCTCCATTTGAAGTTTTTTGTATGCTAACTAATCTTTCTCAAAACATTTAAGTTTCTCCTCAAAAGCAATTTCATGTTGCTGATTGGATATGTCCACTGTATTCCCCGTTTGGAATAAAAATGTATTTTCTTTCCAACAGTTGACACTGAGACACACTACTATTCCTTACTTCTGGATTTTCTTCATTCATACTGATCTGTCTATCTTGAAAAGACAAACCAAGAGCTGAATCAAGCATGGATGATGGTGAAGGCTGGGTGAGAGGATAACCATGACTGCCAAAAATATTGGCTGAAGTCCCTGGTTTGTCCATTAACACCATGATTTGTGATGTATGGACTGCCAGTTGCTAGTTTCTCTGCTGTAACAGTGCCAATATTTCTCCATTGGAGGTGGAAGTCTCCATTCCTCTGGCAAAAATGACAAGACACACACAAAAAAAGAAAAAAATACCAAATAATCAGAAGCCAAAAAGAACAGACCAACCACATTGTGAACCACGATTTATTCCAATATGTTGAGCGCTTTCCTCCCCACTAAAGGGACTTCTCAGAACAATGTAAAGCAAACACCCAGCTCTTTTTATACTCCACCCTAATTAAACAATTAAGTCACTAATTGTTAAAACCATCAAAAAAAATATCAAGTAATACATTTAAAAGTGCATTTAAAACAGACAAAACACATTCACAAATTGTGATTAAAAACTTGACATGAAAACTTTGCTAATATCCACAGAAAATCTACCTTTTTCAATTCATATTTGGATTATACCAGCTCGCACCCACACCATCAAAAGAAATCTGTAGACAAGGGTCAACTGGTGCGAGCAGCCAGAATGGTCAACCAATATGAAGATTTTCTACGTGAGGTGGATTTCATATTGCAGATGTTTAGGCAGAGGGGTTACCCAAATAACTTGTTGTCAGCTATATCTACAGAGGTTAAAAATAAGTGGGATATGGAAATGTGTAAGCCCATTTTGGATTATGCAAGCAATGTTTATTCAGGGGGAGCAGTTTCAATGGTGGGCCACACAGACAACACCAATATATGTAAGAGTTTAATAATAACATACAACAGTGAAGCCAGTATTATAACTGATATTATTCAAAGAAATTGGGAGATATTACAATTTGATGAGAATATTGCACAGAAGATGGGCAGAACTCCCAAAACAGTATATAGGAAAGGCAGATCTTTCAAGAACATTTTAGAAAGGAGGGTTGAGAAGGTAACAGTTAACAGAGCCATGGTAATTTCAAGTGCAATAGCTGTATGTACTGTTCATTCATTTTGGAAACAGGGAAAGATTTTAAGTTAAATGGAAGAACAATATGTATATAAATGGACATTTTAACTGTAATTCCACCAATGTGACATATATGGCTAAATGTCAGGACCACCCCGTATTTTACATTGGGAAAACCTGTAGGAAATTTAAAGTCAGGATAGGTGAACATCTAGGTGACATAAGGAATAATAGAATCACAAGTCCATTGTACAGACATATACATACAAATGCAGGACATAAGTTTAAGTTTATGGTGGTGAAACAGCTGCAAAAAAATGTGCAGGGAAGAATATTAGATGTGCATCTAGATATTATGGAATTAAAATGGCAACTGTTTTTAAATGCTTCCCATTACCCTGGAATAAATGAAATGATCATCATTTCTAGTATTTTAAAGTTGCGTAATATTTTGGGGTAAATGAGGGACATACAAATTATGTTGGTAACCCAACATTATATATATTTTTTATACATTAGTTATATATAAAACAATGAAGTTTTCATGTCAAAGTTTTTAATCACAATTTGTGAATGTGTTTTGTCTGTTTTAAATGTACTTTTAAATGTATTACTTGATGCATTTTTTGATTGTTTTAACAATTAGTGACTTAACTGTTTAATTAGGGTGGAGTATAAAAAGAGCTGGGTGTTTGTTTTACATTGTTCTGAGGAAATCCCTTTAGTGGGGAAGAAAGCGCTCAACATATTGGAATAAATCATAGTTCACAAGGTGGTTGGTCTGTTCTTTTTGGCTTCTGATCACCCAGGTTGATAGCAACCTGGGTGCCCAAGTCCCTCACGACTGTATGCATGCTTAGTACATTGTTATTAATGTACTAAGCATGCAAACAGTTGTGAGGGACTTGGACACCCAGGCTGATAGCAACCTGACTTTTGACCACCACATTACCTCCATTGTACGGAAGGCTTTCTACATGGCCCACCTCATAAGTAAGGGTATTTCATCCAGGAACAAGGAGGTCATAACATCCCTGTACTCCTCCTTTATTGGACCCATTATAGAGTACAATGCCCCCTACGGCATGCACCTTGCTAAGCACATGCAGCAGAGACCAAAGAGGTTCCTGACCAGGAAAATCCAGGGTCTCAAACACCTGTCCTACACAGATAGGCTAAAAGCCCTGTCCCTCTACTCAGTCTCATACAGACTGCTCAGAGTTGACCTGTGTCTGGCATACAAGGTCATCTCAGACCCAGCTTTGATGGAGTTGCTGCATATCCATCAAGTCAAAATCCAATTGGGCAACCCGCACGCAAGACCTCAACCTGGTCTGTGACACTAATAGAACTTGTTGGCGGGATAGATTTGTGTTCCAGGGACTCCACCATCTGTGGAATAGACTCCTTCTCCATGTTAAGCACAGTACCTCTCTAGCCCTCTTTAAGAGGAATCTGGACAACTGGACAGAAAACAGAAAATACATCCCTGTGATCCCACGTGCCCCTGCTGGACAAGTGCTCACTTTGTAGGAACATGAGTGAAATTCTTGGCTAGGCTTATATGTAGTTTAGTATCATTCTATGAACTGAGCCACCCTAATGTCGAATGTAAAACACAGACAAAATAAGTTGATCATATACAATAGCAAACACAAACTAAACCAAAAGCAATAATATCAAGAGAGGAAAACTATTTATTCTACTGATATTAAAACTAAAACCCACAGCAACACTAGCCTCAAATTTGTCTAAATAGTGGCAGTGTTGCGGCAAGATTTTAATTACGTTAAGGTGCAGGGTTGAGCTTCCACTCATTACTACAGAGGGCAGAGGACCTAGCCATCTGAGTTACAGTCAGGGCTTTATCCTTTTGCACCACTTTGCCAGGGTCAAAATTCATAATTATTTTGAAGATTCCATCATTAATTCTGAAGTTAACTTGGAGTTCACCATTTTCTTGAGCTCACCTGAAAAGATACAATTTCTTAGTAAGATAAGAAAACAAAGGGTTGAAAAACTTGAACTATACAGAAAGGCTTCAGAAATGTAATTACATCTGTTGCTTCTAGGTTATTTTAGAACTGACTTCTGCATGGTTTATAAGGTATTATTTGACCCAATTCTGTTTGAAAGTGCATGGCCAAAGCGAAATTCTGAAGGTCTGTTATCACCGTTGGGAACCTAATATTAAAAATGAAAGTTAATAATACAACACAGGTGGTAATCAATACATTGCACAACATGTTCTGAGATTATGGAATTTAAATACATTCAAAATGATGTGTATCACATACACACACACACAAAACCTATACTGTTACTCAATCAAATATTATTACTTTTTAATTGCTCTAGGCTATAGCTGGACAATCACCAAAAATATGCATACAGACATACACAGTGTGTACATATACATGTATGCATGTGTATATATATGTGTGTATATATATATATATATATATATATATATATATATATATATATATATATATATATATATGTGGGTTTCTATGAGTTCAACGAAAACGCATTATGTTGAATGCGTTTTAAATGTAGAGCTTAACAAGCAAAACAGCTTAAGGCTGTTCAGCAAATATTTCTTTAGAAAGAAGTTGCTTGACCGCTTGTTTTGCCGTGTTCTGAAGTGTAGTGTGGTCCCTTGTCCGTATAGCTCCGAGCGTGATGGTGGAACAGTTGCTGAGCTTAGGGTTACGGTGCGGGTTAAGGTAAGTGCATATGGTTTAAAATGTCTATTTTTTTTTCATTAAATGTATGTTTGGGTTATGTGCATATGTGTATTTAGTTGTTTACTGGTTTTTGGGGGGGTATAATTAGGATTGGGTATGTGTGTATGTGTTTGGAAGTGTGTAATGTGTTTTGATGGAAGAACAGCGATTTCTTTCCCTAGGAAAGAAATCGCTGTTCTTCGGATTCGGCATGTTCAGCTTTCGCTGAAAATGTGTCGATGTAACATCGTTCGCTGTTTTAAGCGTTTGATGTTGCTATATGTGTTGGCTTTCGCCACCCCCTTAGATTAGTTCCCTGTGCCTCTGTCCAGCAGAGCCATTGAAGTGATCCCTGGGGTAAACTTTCTGTTTCCCATCCACTCATCAAGGTTTCTCTTGAAGTGGGTTAGTGAGGAGCTCTGCCTAATGTAGATTGGAATCTTGTTCCAGAGCATGGGAAGTCTCTGGGACAAGAATCAATTCCTCCAGCACGTCCTATTTATTGTTGTGGTGAGGTTTAGATCCCTGGAGCGTGTGGCTCGAGGGGATATGGTTTTATTTAGGTGGAGCATGTCCATCAATTCTGGGTTGGACATGGCCTTGTACGTCAGGCAGAGATCACCTCTGAGTAGGTGGTATGCAACCAAGTACAGCTGGAGTTTCTTCAGTCGAGCTGCATAGGGCATCTGCCTGAGGCCAGTGATCCTCTTGGTGAGGCACTTCTATGGTCTTTCCAGTTGTTGCAGGTGTCTTGTAAGGTACATCCCAGATGGGGCATTGTATGCTATGATGGCTCTGATGAGTGATGCGTTGAGGGGCCCAATGGCCTCTTTCAATCTGGATGCAAACCCTTTTATGATTAGGTGGGCCACATAGAAGGATTTTCTAACCACTGTGGCAATGTGATTATAAAAGGAGAGATTACTATCTACTTGGATCTCTAGATCCCTTATTACATCTTCTGTATTTAGGGGCTACCACCTATGTGGTAGTTTGTGAGTACTTTTTTCCCAAAGGGGATGACTGTGCACTTTTTGGCATTTAGCTTGAGGTCATGGTTTTGACACCAGGTATTTGTCTCAGTGAGACCCTTTTGGAGGATGTCTGTGTCAGCAGGAGAGTCAATTATAGCCCCTAGTTTGCAGTCGTCTGCGAACTTGGTCAGCCATAGTCCTCCTGTGCTTGCCTGTACCTCTGAGAAGTATATGCCGAACAGTAGGGGTCCTAGGACTGAGCCCTGGGGAACGCCACTTGTAAACTAGTTTAGAGTCAGACCTAGCTCCCGCAACTCTTACTATGTGGGTTCTGTCCATGAGCCAGTTGGCAACCCATCTTGTGACGTATGGGTTTATGTTCAGGCTGGTGAGCTTGCCTATAACATCTGAGTGGGGAATGGTGTCGAAGGCCTTTGCGAGGTCTATGTAGGCTGTGTGGACCACCTTTCCCTTGTCTATAGCCTTGGTAACTGTCTCAAAGAAGTCCACTAGGTTTAGGAGGCATGATCTGCCCTTAACAAAGCTGAACTAGGTAGGGTCCAGTGTTTGGAGGCTCCCAATGTCTCTGTTAATGAGATCCATGATGATGCGCTCCATAGATTTGCAGACCAAGCTAGTCAGGCTTATAGGGCGATAGTTCCTGAGGTCCGTTGTGGCTCCACCTTTGTGGAGCGGAATAACTGTTAGTGTGCGCCACTCTGTGGGCACATAGCCTGTGGAGAGGCTGAGTTTAAACAGTGTGTTTAGGTGAGGGGTTAGTTCATCTTTGAGCTTGTGTAGGACGCAGCCTGGGACACCGTCTGGTCCCACTGATGCTGTGTTCTTGGCTTTGGAGGGGGCTGTTTTCACCTGAGTGTCTGTGATTTCAAAGGCACTACATTCTTGTGGTATAATTATGGGCCCTTTTGGGGGTGAGAGAGGGGGTGAAGTTTGCAGTGAACCTGACTGCCAGGATGTTGGCTATATCGGTCGGTTCAGTGTATTTTGTGCCATTCTGCATTAACTCTGAGCAGATCTGAGAATTGCCACTTAGATTCTTGACATAGCTAAAGAATGCTTTGTGGTTATCTTTGGAGTCCATAGCAATTTTTCTTTCGAAGCTAGCCTTGAATGATTTTATGAGGGAACGTAGTTTCTTGCTGATACTGATCAGGGATGTCTTCCCTTCTTGGGATTCTACTCTTTTCTGTACTAGTTTCCTCCTCCTATTGTATAGCTTTGTTTATGGCAGGGGTCCACCAGACTGGTTTCCTTTTCTTGGAGGAGTAAGTCTTGGTTTTGTTTGGGGATAGCACGATCCATGCATTCTTGTAGGTGCCCATACAGTGCACTAGTAATGAATTTTGTAGCTTGGACAGCGTTATCCTTTAACATGGGGGCTTTGAAACTTCCCACCTCAGTTTTAAGTAACGTAAAGTTTGCTTTTGAAAAGTTTTTCACGGTGGTTTCTTTGACCGGGGGTGGTGGCGGAATGTGGATATCCAGAGTTATTAGTTTATGGTTAAATCTAACCAGCGAGGGGTTGACCTCTGGTGTGGAACCCCAGTCGCCCATGTTGGTGATGACCAGGTCCAATATGTTGTCACCTCTGGTGGGGGTGCTGACCAGTTGATCCAGGGCGTTTGAGTTTATAAATTCTAGGAAATGTTGGGCAAAGGAGTTTGCACTTGAGTAGTTCTCCCAGTTAATGTTTGAGTAATTGAAATCACCCAATATCGAGGTGTTTGGTAGGACCTTTATGTTTCCCAGTGTTTCCAGGAATGTGAAGTGGGGGTCCTGGGACATGGTGGGTAATCTGTAGCAAGCTAGAATTTGAATAGCAGTTTTGCCCATTGTTAGTTGCACGTGGATGATCTCTGAAGCATCGTACTGTGCCACTAACCTGGAAGTGTGGGTATCCTTGATGAATATGGATACTCCCCCTGCCTTTTGTATTTCGGTCTGGGTTTTGTGGCCGAAATGTTTGGTATGAGTTGTAGCCTGGTAGTGCTGGGGTGCTCTCTAGAGCCTTAAACCAGGTTTCTGTTACTGCACATATATCTATTTCCTCCATACTGAGGAGTGCCTCGAGTGCGTGCATTTTGAGGTTTAGAATTCTGGCACTGAGTAGCATTACCCTCAACTTTTTGTTACTTGTGCTATTTACGGCAGTGGGTTTGTCTTTTGAGCCTTGCCTAAAAAAGGCACTATGGGTGTGGCAAGTGCCTTGGCCAGTATTCGAAAGCCTAAGGGTGACAGGTGCAAGCCATCTCTAGTGAAGCAGTGTGGCTTGTCGAGCATGTCATCCCAGGCTGACAGACACTGGATCCCCTTTGAATGACACCAGAAGCTTAGCCAGTTGTTGAAATTGATAATATTTTTCTCTATACTGTGGTATCATTCTTGGTGAGGACAGGATGCTACTCAGGGTCATACTGGCCTGGGCTACGTGATCAGAGAGCTTCTCCATGTCTCTTTTCGTACAGTCCAGGGAGGTACGGCTCAGATCATTCACACCAACACGGACAATGACAGAGTCATATTTGTACTTGTTCTGAAGTGACCTGAGTGCTTGTGTTACGTGGCGGATCCTGGCACCCGACAGGCAGCTAACAGTAACCTTCTCCTTGTTCAGCCTAGTGAATGGGACGTCATTGTGCCTAGCTATAGAGTCACCTATTACTAGTGTGTTGGGTATGTTATTTTGCCTTAAGGGCTGTGACTGAGTGGCACACTGGTTTTGTGAAGTATGTGTTTCATGGTTGGTGTTGGTTGGTGGAGGTTGCTTGGATGTCTGCTTTGGAGGTCTCTGTTGCTTTTGCAGATTTTTATTTAGAGCCTCCGAGTACGTTTTCATGTATTTATGTGTGTTTTTTACCTGTGCTGGTTTCATAGGTCTATGTGGGACTGGTGGTGTGATGCAAGTAATTCCCTTCTCCTCTTGACTGCCTGGTCCAGTCTTAGGTTGAGAGAGCTTAGCCTCCAGTTTGGCTGTATAATTGCATCTTTCGCATGTATAAGTTTTTGGTTGAAGAAGGAGAGGGTTGTCTGTGTACATGAGGCAATTGTAACATTGCCTCAAAATACCCAGATTCACCAATTGGACCGGAGAGTACACATGAAACTGCCTTTTGGACATGCCTGAATAGCTACAGTGAACTGTTTTACTGATTGGCTGGTAAGGTCGAATAGAGAGCCTTGAAGTCCTTCTCTACAGTATAGGGGGGGGGGTCTAGTGCTAAGGTTTATTAGTGCTTGCTATGAGTTTAGAACAAGTGCCAGGATAAGCAGTGAATGGTTTGAGTGCTTAAGTTGAAAGTTTGTCTAGTTCCAAGGGAAAAATTGAAGAGTAGACTTTGTGGAGCTGGGAACAATTATACCCTAGCTAACAGGCACTGCTCAGCGGGCAAAACTGTGCAAATGCGGGTTTTATAGCAGGGAAATGAAAGAGATAGAAATTAGCCCAAAATGGCTAATAAACTACTAATTTCTGGGCTGAACCACTCCTCCAGGGATAGGCAGGCTGCTCAAAGCTCCCTCTCTCACAGTGAACAGAGAAACTTCCTTCTATCCAAGTAAGGTATGGGCAAACACAGAAACTTGTAACACAGCCCTAAAGTCAGCACTAACCTGGAAACTGGACTATACTAGCTTAGAAAGGCAGGGAAACAAGTATATATTTTTGTTTTTTTTCCAGAAAATATAGCAGATACAATAAAAAAAACACTTTAAATGCACAGAAATGGCTATCACACTTGTGTAGCCTACAACAGTTAAATAGGTAATTTAAACACAAAAACGACTTTGTCAAAGTGCAGGCAGTAAAATAAGTACAAGCTGAGACAAGCTTTTCAAATCACAGAAACTCTAGAAAATTGGCGTTTTAGGCGGAATTAGCTAAAGGCAGCAAGAAAATGTACAAAAATAATACTTAATCACTCCAAAGTCTCTCTTTTGTCTCTCTGCTGCTGTAGAAAGTACAGTTGTGTACACGTATCATAAATGTAGATGTTCGAGTGTATTCACTGTTGCAGTCATTACATTTGGGTAATCTGCTGGCAGGTTGCCCTCAGTCGGCCTGAATAACAAAGTCTTGGGTCCTGCGTCGGTTGCTGTCTCCTCTTCTATGACGTCAGGTCGTCAGGGGTATAAAACATGCAGCCAATGCCATTTTAATCAGTTTTTCTTGCCCCAGATGTCAGGTGCCCCCCAAATGGGAAGCAAAAAAAAAATATAAACTGTAAATATATAAATGCACCTTAGAAACATAAAATTTACCTTCAACTAAAAGCAAATACACCACAAAGGCTTTTGAGTATAGTGAAGGAAAGAAAAAGGTATAGAATGGGGGATGGCGGGTGGGTAACCCGGACTGCAACAGTGAATACACTCGAACATCTACATTTATGGTAAGTGTACACAACTGTACTATGTTCTTCGTGTTTCACTGTTGCAGTCATTACATTTGGGTAGAATCCCAAAGTTATGGATGGGAGGATGGAACTAAACAGCATTAGGAGCAGCTATAAGGCCCTGCAGGACTGCAGTGGCAAAGCCTGCCCTAGATTTAGAGAAGAGAGGTAAATGATAATGCTTTGTGAACGTATGAACAGAGCTCCAAGTAGCAGCTTCTAGAATGTCTTTGGTTGGGACCCCTCTGAGAAAAGCTGCTGAAGTAGAGGCAGCCCTGGTGGAATGGGATCTGATTCCCTTGGGCACAGGTTTACCATGGTGCAAATAGCAGAAACGAGTGCAGTGGCTTATCCATTTAGAAATAGTCTGCTTTGATATAGCCTTGCCCTCTGATCCTGCAGCAAATGCTATCAGTAGTTGCTCAGACTTTCTTATAGATTTTGTCCTGTTTAAGCAGAATCTTAGTTGTCTGTGTATATCCAATGAATGCAGAATCCGCTCCCCCTTGTTCTGCGAATTTGGAAAAAATGTTGGCAGGTGAATGGTCTGGTTAAGAGCCATGCTGGATACCACCTTAGGCATAAAGGAAGGGTTGGTCCTGAGGGCCACCCTGTCCGGGTAAAATATAATGAAAGGCCCCACTGCCATGAGAGCCTGTAGTTCTAAAGCCCTTCTAGCTGAAGTGACTGCCAAAAGAAAAGCTGTTTTCCAAGACAGAAATGTTATATCCACAGTAGCTGCTGGTTCAAAAGGAAGCAGGGTGAGTTTTTCCAGCACAAAATTGAGGTCCCATGCAGGAGTTGGTGCTCTCCTGGGAGGCCTTAAATTTTTGGCCCCTCTGAGATACTGTTTTAGCAGTGGATGAGAGAAGAGGGGAGGCTCTGTGTTGTAATGAGCCGAGATGGCAGAGGCATGGATTTTTATTGAAGAAAAAGATAGGCCCTTGTCAAGCATCTCAGTTAAGTATTGTAAAATCTGAGGAATACTGGGCTTTGCTGTGTCTATTCCTTGTGCTTGGTTCCAAGCACAGAATCTCTTCCATTTATCAGCATAAAATTTTCTAGTACTAGGCCTTCTGGCTTTCAAAATGACATCCATCACAGGTTTACTGAGAGATGTGGTTTGTGTGGTTTGAATAATTAGTTGATTAGCCATGCTGCAAGATTCACAGTTTGGAGCGGAGTGTGCAGAATTTGATAGTTCTGCTGAGACAGTAGATGAGGTGTTTGAGGCAATTATCATGGAGGATGGTGTGACATATTCCTTAGAAGCGGGTACCAGTGTTGGCGAGGCCAGTCCGGAGCAATTAGAATAATTTCTGTTTTTTCCTGTCCGACTTTTAGTAAGACCTTAGAGAGTAGAGGCAGAGGGGGAAAGGCATAGAATGATAGTTTTTTCCAGCTGAAGGACAGAGCATCCACTTTCCATGCTTTTTTGTGATGAGTTCTTGTGCAGAATTTGTCCAGCTGATAGTTTTGGGGAAAGGCAAACAGATCTATGTCTGGGCTTCCCCATTTCTGTGTTAACACGCTGAAGATTTGTGGATCCAGTTTCCATTCGTGTGGGTCCATAAGATTTTTGCTTAGGTCGTCTGCCAGAGTATTTTGCTTTCCTGGCAGGAACTGAGCTTGAAGATGTATTTGGTAAGTCAAGACTGTGTTCCACAAGGCCATGGCTAGTCTGCAAAAGGGGTAGGAATGGGTACCAACCTGCTTGTTTATGTACCACTTGACTGTGGTGTTGTCCTTCTTTATCAGTAGTTGTCCTGGATGAAGTAAGTCCTTGACGGCTGTCAGAGCATTCTGAACAGCTAGCATTTCTTTCTGGTTGATATGCAGATGCATTTGGTTTGGGCTCCATTTGCCCCGAATGCATCTCCCCGCCAGGTGGGCCCCCCAAGCATAGTCTGATGCATCTGTAGTTAGGGTTTGGGTGGCAGGGGGTAGAGTGAATGACAGTCCCTTGTTTTGGTGACATGTCTCTGCCCACCAAAGCAACTCCTGTTGTAGGCAGGGAATGAGAGGAATCATTGTTTCCAGACTGTGACAATGTTGACTCCATAAACTTTTTAGGTACCACTGAAGTTTCCTCACATGCAGTCTCGCATATGGAATTTGTAGAATGCAGGACGCCATGAACCCCAAAGCCTGCAGAATTTGTCTTGCAAATAACTGGGTTTTTGTTGCCATTTGTTTGAAGTATGTTGTCAATTGTATTTCTTTGTCTGGCGTTTGGTAAGCCATCTGGGCAGTTGTATTCAAGCTTGCACCCAGGAATGTAATTATTTGAGAGGGTACCAGTTGTGATTTATTTTCGTTTATGGTGTACCCTAGGCATGCTAGAAGCCTTTTTACAAATGTCAGATGTTGAAGAAGAGTGCCCTTGTCCTCTGCCTGAATGCGACAATCGTCCAGATAAGGATAAATTTGAATGTTTCTTTGTCTGCAGAATGCAATTACTGGTGCCAGGCACTTTGTAAAGACCCTGGGAGCAGTAGATAAGCCAAAGGGCAAGGCAGAGAATAGGTAATGCAAAAAATCTGCTTTGAAGCGGAGGTATCTTTTGCAAAATTCCCTTATTGGGATATGCAGGTATGCCTCTCTTAAGTCTAGAGTTACTAACCAAGCATTCTTGCCTAGCATAGGCAGTAGCTGTTGTAAAGTCAACATTTTGAATTTTGGAATGTCCAGGAACATGTTCAGAATCGATAAGTCCAGTATTGGACGCCATGAATTGTCTTTTCTGGGTACCAGGAAAAGTCTTGAATAAAATCCTTGCCCTTTTCTGGTACTGGTTGAATAGCTCCCATATCCATGAGGGACATGACTTGTTTCTGGGCCTCTGCCCACTGGTTTTGTGGCAGATCCGGCCATCCGTTTGGAATTGGCAGAGTATGGAAATGAAATCTGTACACCTGGGATACTATGTTTAATACCAACTTGTCCTGGGTAAGTAAATGCTAGTTTTGAGCATGAAGTGCTAGTTTTCCCCTCAAGGGGGCTGCCAAAAGATAAGTGCTTGGAGATGGTAGAGGAAAGTCATTGAGACTGCTTACTGTAGGGTTGTGCTTTGCTACCTCCAGATTTGGAGGTGGAGGCACCCCATTGCTTTGACCTGTAAGATCCCTGTGATTGATATCTGGAGCCTTTTGAGCGCCTGGGTTTGCCCTGAGTGGCTCTGTTGGACACAGGAAAGGACCACTTTTTAGTAGGCCAGTGCCTACTGAACCTGGGTGGCTGCATTTGCAAGAAATCTTTCACAGTTTACATAAATTTAGCTTTGTCTTCCATTTTCTTTAAAACCTCTTCTGCCTTATTACCAAACAAAGTATCATGCTGCGAAGGGGCATCCAACAATTTAGCTTTAACATGATCAGGCAGATTTTGCTCCTTGATCCAGGCATGCCTCCTTAACACAGATCCAGTAACGGCGGCCCTAAAAGAGGCCTCCAAGGAATAAAAACGACATTGCAAAGTATGTTTTCCAACCTGATGTCCTTCAAGAATGCAATTGCAGTCCTGACATATGGGTTGTCCTGCCTCAGGCAGCCCCTCGGTCGGCCGGATTCCAAAGACTGGGTCCGGCGTCGGCTGATGTCGCCTCCTCCCCGACATCAGAACGGCTGGAGTATAAAGGCATCCGCCGACGCCATCTTCTTCAGTCTTTCTTGCCACGCAGTGCCCGAAGCAGAAGCAGTTCGCAAGTGCCGGTCGGTCAGCTCCTGTGTTTTCAGATACCGAAGTCATCTAAAAGCTAAGTACCCCGTTGGGGAACATTTTATCTTGCCTCAGCCGATGTCAGAAAAAATTGAAAAAGTTAATAATTGTTTGTCTTGTGGTAAACAAATACCTCATAAGGACTTCCATTATTTCTGCCTCCCTTGCCTGGGCCCAGACCACGACGTCTCGGCCTGTGCTGCCTGTGCTTGCTTTAATAAGCGCACACTCAGGCGCCAGGCAGAATTTGCCGAAGACTTTTTTGGCAAATCTTTCGCTTATATCATGCTGTCGGAACAACCGACAATGCAATCTACCAAAAAACACAAGGACCGGGACCGACATCTTCGGTCCGCGTCGTCCACTGATACTACGCCTAAGCCCTCCGCAAGTGCATCGGCCCCTTCGGAAGCGGTAATCCAACCGCCCCAGGCCGACAACGCTTTAGCGCGGTCTTAGGTACCAGAGTTTTCAACGGTGCCGGATGTTGATTTTCCTCCAGAAATCGAAGCTCTAGATTTACCCGACACCATACCTGTGGACAAGGTTACCCCTGCACATGGGGCAGCTAGGCCTCCGGTATCCATGTCCATCAAGGCCTTTGTACGTGCCAAGGCTGCCAGCCAGGCCAAGGCCCATCCTAAATCTACTTCTCAGGGCCCCTCTTCTGATAGACAGATCATGACTCTTGCTGCAGATCTAATTTCTCTTATCAGGGGTTCTCAGCCGCACCCAGACAGAGGTTCTCAGCCGCCTGCTGATAAAAGGCCTAGAACTGAGCAGACAGACACCCTCTCTTCAGACGAAGCCTCTGGGGATTCAGAGCACTCAGATACCCAGGATGAATCCTTCCAGACCTTTGAGGATTCGGATGCTGAGGATTCAATTCCTTCTGCCTCCCCTCCAGAGGATATTTCTTTTGGTGAAGTTCTCCACTCCATGAGAGAACATTTTCAGTGGCAGGGTCAGGATTTTTCTGACTCCAGGAAAAGGCTACATACCTTCCTTAAGCTACCCCAACACAGACCTTTAGCTATCCCTCCAGTGTTGGATGTCCTTGATGATGTATTCTCAGACTCCAGTGCTTCGCCTGATTCACTCCCTCCTGCTCCTATCAAGCCTGACAGATATTACAGGGTCCCTGAAACCCATAAGCATCTCTTTAAGGCCCACTCTGTGGATCTAGAAACTATTTCACAGGGCCCCAAACGAGTGGCTACTTCCTCGGCCAAAAACCCTCTCCCCGCTGACAGGTAAGCTAGGTCCCTAGAGAGATGGGGCAAAAAAGTTTATACCTCTTCCACTCTTGCCATGAGGTCACTCAACTGCCTTTTTCATATGTTTCAGTACCAGGATTACTTAATGGATGATTTGCAGAAAAAGTTAGCCTCTCCTGAGCCTATAGATAGAAAGGCATTGCAGGATTTGGTTCATAACACTCAGCAGGTTAGCAATCATTTTCTTCAGTGTGGTTATGATGCATTGGAAGCTTCATGTAGGGCAGCCATGACAGGGGCAGTTATACGTAGACATGCTTGGTTGAAAGAACAGCCACTGCCAGACCATGTTAAAGTTAAGCTCCTGGATGCACCTCTGAAAAAACAGAAGCTTTTCGGTACTAATGCACAGGATGTGTTGAAGTCTATTGAGGAAAAGGCAAAATCTGTGCAGACCGTCAAGGATTTCCTCCAGGTTCAGCCTCCCAGATTCAGCAGGAATTGGCCTTCGAAAAATTGGTCCTTTCCAGACTCAGACAAGTTTCAACGGGGAAAAAACAGGCGTGCTCGAGGTAGAGGGCAATACCGAGGCTCCTACAGGGGCCGCCAATGGCAACCACCAAATCAGAGAAGTGGCGCAGGGAGTTCACCTGCACCACAGGGACAATCACAATGACTTGACTTTCACTCCGCCTACCAAGGCTCAAAGAGAAGCACCTCTAGGCGGAAAATTATCCTTATTCTCAAAGAACTGGCCCATTTTAACCAAGGACAAATGGATTCTGGACATAGTAGACAGAGGTTACAGGTTCCACTTCCACACCTTACCAACAAGACAAGGCATGCCAAACCTGCCACAAAATCAAAGGGCAGAGGCTCTTTTACAAGTTTCAAAGCTGTTACAAATAAAAGCTATAGAAAAGGTTCCTCCTCAGGAACAAGGCCAGGGATTCTATTCAAGACTGTTCCTTGTTCCAAGAAAAGAAAAGCAATGGAGGCCTATACTGGATTTGTCAGTTCTAAACACCTTTCTCATTGTGCCAAAATTCAAAATGCTGACGTTACAGCAACTCCTTCCCATGCTGGGCAAGGGGTCTTGGCTGGTTACTCTGGACCTCAAGGAAGCATACCTGCATGTCCCAATCAGACACAGTTGCAGAAGATACCTCAGATTTCTTGCAGGAACAGAGCATTATCATTTCTCAGCATTGCCGTTTGGCTTATCTACTGCGCCCAGAGTATTCACGAAATGCCTGGCATCAGTAGTTGCACATTGCAGACTCCAGGGGATTCAAATATACCCTTACCTGGACGACTGCCTCATACAAGCAGACAGCAAACAGACCTTGATAAAAAACTTGGACTATGCCATTCAGTTGCTACAGGCTTTGGGATACACAGTCAACATTCAAAAATCAAGACTATTGCCATCCCAAAAGATTATTTTTCTAGGAGCAAAACTGGACACACAATCACAAATGGCTTTCCTCACAGAGGAGAAAAAGCATTTACCAGATTACTTCAAAAGCCTAGCAAAACTAACCCAGCTGACCGCAAGGAAAATCCTGCAGGCCCTGGGTTTCATGGCATCTTGCATTCTACTGATCCCTCTGGCAAGACTACACATGAAAAAGCTACAATGGTATTTAAAAAGCTTATGGTCTCAACACAGCCACAACCTAGAAGACATAATACCACTCATTCCATGCCTACAAAGGGAATTTCTGTGGTGGGCTCAAGCAAGCCATTTAAACCAAGGCATGCCTTTCAACAAAGTTCAAGCAAGTCAAACCATTACAACAGACACCTCAGATTATGGATGGGGGGCTGACATGGAGGGCAGATGCATTCAAGGTCAATGGACTCCCACAGAAAGGCATCTGCACATAAATCAAAAAGAGATGTTGGCAGTGATACATACAATAGAAGCCTTTGGAAAATCTCTGCAACAAGGCCAAGGACAGACAACACCACTGTCATGTGGTATATAAACAAACAAGGAGGCACTCACTCGTATCCCCTCTGCAGACTAACAATGACTCTTTGGGAAAAGTCCCTGAAACTGAACATCCATTTGCAATCCCAGTTTGTGCCGGGCAAGGACAATGTTCTGGCAGACAGGTTGAGCAGAAACTTCCTGGATCCACACGAATGGATGCTGCATCCACACATTTTCTCACAAATAACAACTGCATGGGGAAGACCGGACATAGATCTCTTTGCTTCTCATCTCAATCACCACCTGGACAAGTTCTGCTCAAGGACACACCATCCTCTAGCCTGGAGAACGGATGCTCTCTCCTTCAGCTGGAATACCCTAAAAATATATGCATTCCCTCCTCTACCATTAATCACCAAGGTGTTACTGAAGATCAAAGCAGAGCAACCAAAAGGAATATTGATAGCTCCAGACTGGCCGAGACAGCATTGGTATCCCTTGCTACTGAGCATAACTCACACCAAGCAGTGGCCCTTGCCCCAATGGTCTCTGCTCCTGACTCAGCACAATTACAGGACTGTTCATCAAAACCTGCAAACATTACAACTGACAGCTTGGAGGGTTCCATGACTTTGACCCATGTCCCCCTCTCCGAAAAGGTTCAGGAAATCTTGCTGGAAGCATGCAGACCTTCCACCAGAAAAACCTACTCGGCCAAGTGGAAGAGATTCATCATCTGGAATGCCAAAAAAGGCCAGGATGCATCAGTGATGAGCATACCTCAGATATTAGAGTACTTGGCAGAAATGTTTCATAGTGGCCTCTCATATTCTTCCATTAAAATTCATGCTTCAGCAATCTCAGCAAATTACAACTGTGATCCACCTGTGTTTTCGCATCCGTTGTTAAAACAGTTTCTAAGAGGGATAAAGAATATCAAACCTCCCAGAAAACCACCAGTCCCTGCATGGGACCTCAACTACATCTTGGTTCATAGGTTCATACTAGGCTATCTGCCCTAGGGCATTTATAAGCCTAGCCAGAGTATGTTTGGCTTTCGCCACCCATTTTAAATTAATTTTGCTATGCCCTTTTTCGAGGTTAGTATACTGTGCCTCTGTCTAACAGTGACACAGAAGTGATACCCGGGGTAAACCTACGATCTCCCATCCACTCATCAAGATTCCTCTTGAAAAATTAACTCTTCCTCCTTATGAACCAGCAGCATCTTCAGAAATGCAATTTCTCTCCTGGAAAACGGTCTTCCTGTTGGCAGTTACCTCAGCAAGAAGAGTCTCGGAGATACAGGCCCTCATGGCAGTACCTCCCTTTCTCATTTTTCATCAGGACAGAGTTTCTCTAAGGTCCAATCCTTCATTCATGCCAAAAGTGATATCACGGGTGTCTCTAAATCAAGCAATTCACCTGCCTACTTTCTTTCCCAAGCCTCAAAATAAAGGGAAAAGCTGCTGCATACTTTAGACATACACAGACAATTACGCTACTACTTGGACAGAACAAGGACCACCAGGAAGTCTGACCAACTATTTGTAGCCTATGCTGCCGGAGTGCAAGGAAAGGCAGTCTCCAAACAAACAATTTCAAAATGGATTGGACACTGCATCAGATTCTGTTATTCATACTATGGTAAGGGTGTGCCAGCCAATATTAGGCCGCACTCAACCAGAGCTATAGCCACTTCCACAGCCTTTCTAAGAGGAGTGGCTACAAAGGACATTCTAGAGGCTGCTACATGGAGCTCCGTGCATACATTTACCAAACACTACAACCTGCCTTTATACTCCAGATCCAGAGCAGGCTTCGCTTCTGCAGTCCTGCAGGGTCTCTTAGCTACACCATCCCTTGCTTAGAGCCTACCACCCCCAGCTTGGCTATGGTATTCAACCCATATGTCAGGACTGCAGTTGCATTCTTGAAGGACATAGTACAGTTTTGTACCTACCATAAATGTAGATGTCCGATAGATATGCAAGTGCAGTCAGGTATTCCCTCCCTACTACCCCCCTGCTTTTTCCTTGGGTCCATTCCCCCTCTCCTTATTAACTGGGGATATCTGTTATGGTGTATCTGTTTATTACTGTTATGCATGTCTGGAAATGTTTGCATATACATTCACAAAATTTAGCCTTCCTTGGAGGGCACCTGGCATCTGGGGCAAGAAACACTGAAGAAGATGGCGTCGGCGGATGCCTTTATACTCTAGCCGTTCTGATGTCGGGGAGGAGGCGACATCAGCCGACGCCGGACCCAGACTTTGGAATCCGGCCGACCGAGGGGCTGCCTGAGGCAGGACAACCCATATGTCAGGACTGCAGTTGCATATCTATCGGACATCTACATTTATGGTAGGTACAAAACTGTACTTTCTGATGAATGCAATAAATCCTGTAACTCTTTATTTTCCACACAATCAGAAATCAACATAATTTTCTGTTTCAGTAAGCCCATAACATGCTGTTGATACTTAAGCATATGAAACTGGCAGTTTAAAGCCCTGATTGCCAAGGTTGTAGACGTATAAACCTTCTTACCCCATCTATCCAGCGCCCTGGAATCTCTATCAGAAAGGGTGGGATTTTTGGCTGTAGAAGCCTTAACACCCTAGGGACCCTGAGAAATAGTCTCGGGATCAGCAGCAGGAGTTTTGAAAAGAAGAAGAGTCAGGAACTCTGTAGATGCCCAGAAGTGATTCAGGGTGAAAGCGCTAAGTACTTTTATGTCCTAGAATTTCGTATTTTCACTCGTTTTTACTATTGGATTATTTTTTGGTGTGTGGTTAATAAATCTATTCAAGTGCCCTCAGAAGAGCCTTTTTCATATGTTTTACTGGTTTACTTAGTTCGTGGTTACTTGAGGAACTCTGTAATATCGGTCTGGCTTACTAGGAGCCAGGGGCAGGGATTCAGGAGCCATGCTTGATTCCGAGATCACATCATCAACAATGTCTAAAACAGGGGACATTGCCAAAAGCCTATGCTGAGGAAGAAGGACATCTCTAAGCCTCTTTTTTGATTCAGAGAAGTCCTGACTCTCCCAGTGAAAATTCTCCCTTAAAGTATGCAAAGTCTCTCCAAAAGAGTAATCCTCAGGAGGAGATGCAGATGGGATGGATTCCTCTGCATCAGAATCCTCATAAGGTGGAAAAGAAAATTCCTGATCAGAAGAGGAATCAGAAGAAATGGAAACCTGATCTGAAGATTCATAATCAGTGCCTTGCCCAGGCCTCTTAGCAGGGGGGGGGGGGGGGGATCCCTGATCAAGGTAATTAAATCCTCAGCCATTTTGATCATTTGTTTTTTAGGCATAGGGTCCTGAGCCTGTGGCTCATGCTTCGGGCACCGTGCGGCAAGAAAGACTGATTAAAATGGCGTTGGCTGCATGTTTTATACCCCTGCCGTCATGGAAGAGGAGACAGCAACCGATGCAGGACCCAAGACTTTGTTATTCAGGCCGAATGAGGGTAACTTGCCAGTAGATTACCCAAATGTAATGACTGCAACAGTGAAACACGAAGAACATCTCTGAAGGGCACCAGGCAGGAGCTTGCTGAGCTGTATATAAGCACAAAAACCTTGCAAATGCTGGTTTTATAGCAGGGAAATGAAAGAGACAGAAATTATCCCAAAATGACCAATAAACTACTAGTTTCTGGGCTGAAACCACTCCTCCAGGGACAGATAGGCTGCTCAAAGCTCCTTCTCTCACAGTGAACAGAGAAACTTCCTTCTATCCAAGTAAGGTATGGACAAACACAGAATGGACACACACACATATATTATATATATATATATACATATGGGTTTACTTCGTTTGTACAAAGTTTCAGTACTTCGAAACCCGCCCAGTTGTTCGAAGCACCAAAACTTCGAAAACGAAGTATGGAGATCACAATACAACACAGAATGGGAATATTCCCTTTTCCTCACTGTAGTGCGATCTTGGAGTTGGTATATTTAAGTAGGGGGGGGGGTGCATGTTTTCTGTCTGTGCTTTTTTTTTTTTTTTTTTTTAGTTAGCTGATCCGGTGACTAGGCATCAGCAAAAGTGCACTTTCGTTGAAATGCACTTTCACTGAAGTGGGAATCTACATTTGTCCGATGTAATGTATTTTTGAACAAAGTAGATCCATGTATGTATGTGTGCATATATATATATATATATATATATATATATATATATATGGATCTACTGTTCTTCAGTGAAAGAACACTTCTCCAAAAAAAAAAAAAAAAAAAAAAAAAACAGTAGACCTACACTTATGCGGAAGTGCACTTAACCGAAAGTGCACTTAACCGAAAGTACACTTTCGCAAAGATCGGTTGAACTAACCAATCAGGAACACCAAAACAATGTTTATGCAGGGGGCAAGCCCCCCTGCACCCCTCATGTATGGGGCTGTGCCCCCACACCCCCACAAGAGTCACTGTGGGGACTGTGAAGTTTGCATATCCTCAATCTCTTCATGTCTATTTTCAATGGAGACTTCAATTTTGTCTCACATCTTAAACAAACACAGATCAAGAGAACTGGTGCTTCTCCAAACTGCATGCAGTATGAATGTTTTGTGTGCATGTCCATGTACATGTGCACCTTCAAACAGATTAATATACCATCTAGGACCAGGTCTTGTTTTACACCAATTGCTAACTAGAAAACTAGAATAGGCTCCAACTCCCTATGACCCTGAAATGGATTAGGACTTTACTGAAAATGGATGGATGGATAAAAGAGCTCTTAATAACGGGTCTATATCATACAGTCAAATTTTTAATAGTTCGAATCACTAAAGATAGAACTTTTAAAAAATTGAACAAAAAAGAAAAAGTACAGTTTTGTACCTACCATAAATGTAGATGTCCGATAGGTATGCATCTGCAGTCCTTACATATGGGTTGTCCTGCCTCAGGCAGCCCTTCGGTCGGCCGGATTCCAAAGTCTGGGTCCTGCGTCGGCTGATGTTGCCCTTTCCCCGACGTCAGAGCGCCTGGGGTATAAAAGAGTCAGCCGACGCCATCTTCCTCAGTTTTTCTTGCCCCAGATGCCAGGTGCCCTCTAAGGAAGGCTAAATTTGGAGAAATGCAAAATATTCCAAACATGCACAGTAATAAAAAACAAATACACCATAATAGATAACCCTAGCTAGCTATAAGAGGGATAAGTACCCAAGAAATACCATAGAGGGGAAGGAGGGAGGGAAAACCTGACAGCAGATGCATACCTATCGGACATCTACATTTATGGTAGGTACAAAACTGTACTATGTCCTTCAAGGATGCATCTGCAGTCCTTACATATGGGTAGAATACCATAGCCAAGCTGGGGGTTGTAGGATTTAAGAAAATGATGGTGTAGCTAAAATGCCCTGCTGGACTGCCGTAGCAAAGCCTGCTCTGGATCTGGAATATAAGGGCAAATTGTAATGCTTGGAAAATGTATGCACGGAGCTCCATGTAGCAGCTTCTAAAATGTCCTTGGTAGCCACCCCTCTTAAAAAGGCTGTGGAGGTGGCTGTGGCTCTGGTGGAATGAGGCCTGATGTTAGCTGGCACAGTTTTTCCATGATAAGAGTAGCAGAATCGAATGCAATTTCCTATCCATTTTGAAATTGTCTGTTTGGAAATTGCTTTGCCTTGATGCCTGCAGCATATGCTACCAACAGCTGGTCAGTTTTTCTGAAAGTCTTAGTTCTGTCCAAGTAGTAGCGTAACTGTCTGTGAATGTCCAGGGTATGCAGAAGTTTTTCTCCCTTGTTTTGCGGATCTGGAAAGAAGGTAGGCAGGTGAATAGCATGGTTCAATGAGACCCTGGATACCACCTTTGGCATGAATGAAGGATTGGTTCTCAAGGAGACTCTGTCCTGATGGTTGTACTGCCATGAGTGCCTGCAATTCAGATACTCTTCTTGCTGAGGTTATGGCCAGAAGGAAGGCAGTCTTCCAAGACAGGAACTGTAACTCTGAAGATGCTGCTGGTTCAAAGGGAAGTAAAGTCAACTTTTCCAACATGAAGTTAAGGTCCCATGTAGGCACTGGTGGTTTTCTTGGAGGATTGATGTTTTTAATTCCTCTTAGAAACTGCCTTAGGAGAGGATGAGAGAAGACAGGTGGATCAGTATTGTATTCTGCTGAAATTGCTGAAGCATGAATTTTATGGAAGAGTAAGAAAGGCCATTGTGGAGCATTTCTGCCAAGTATTCCAGGATATGTGCCATGCTCATCACTGTGGCATCTAGGCCCTTTATGGTGCTCCAAGTGTGGAATCTTTTCCATTTTGCTGAATATGCCTTTCGTGGAAGGTCTGCGAGCTTCCATGATGATATCTTTCACTCTCTTGGATAGCTTTTCCTGGTGAGGAGTCAAGGTATTCTCCAGGCTGTCAGCTGCAGGGTTTTCAGGCTGGAGTGCAGAGTTTTGTAATTGTGCTGTGTCAGAAGAAGTGACCATTGTGGTAGAGGCCACGGTTTCGTGTGTGACAGGCATCGTAACAGTGGGTACCAGTGCTGCCTTGGCCAGTCCGGGGCTATTAGAATCACTTTTGGTTGCTCTGTCCTGATTTTCAGTAAGACCCTGGTCATTAGTGGAAGAGGTGGAAATGCATACACTGTTAAAGTATTCCAGCTGAAAGAGAGGGCGTCCACTTTTCATGCTTGTGGGTGGTATGTCCTTGAACAGAATTTCTTCAGCTGATGATTGCGGTGGGAGGCAAAAAGATCTATGTCCGGCCTTCCCAAAATTGTGTTATCTGAAGGAAGATGTCTGGGTGTAGCATCCATTCATGTGGATCCATGGTATTTCTGCTTAGGCTGTCCGCCAGTATATTGTCTTTTCCTGGCACAAAATGGGATTGCAGCTCTATATTGAGTTTTAGGGAAAGTTCCCAAAGATTCATTGCTAGTCTGCAAAGAGGGTAGGAATGGGTACCTCCTTGCTTGTTTATGTACCACATAACTGTGGTATTGTCTGTCCTTATTAGCAGGTGGCCTTGATGTAGAAAGTGCTTGAAGGCCTCGATTGCATGAATCACTGCCAGCATTTCCTTTTGGTTTATGTGCATGCGCAATTCTTTCTGAGACCATAGTCCTTGGATGCATCTGTCCTCCATGTGTGCTCCCCATCCATGGTCTGAAGCGTCCGTGGTAATGGTTTGGCTGGTTACTGGTTTGCTGAAAGGCAGACCCCTGTTTGACTGGCTTGCTTGGATCCACCACAGGAATTCCTTTTGAAGGCATGGAATGAGTGGTATCAAAGTTTCTAGGCTGTGATTGTGCTGAGACCATAAACTCCTTAGGTACCATTGTAGCGTTCTCATAAGCAGCCTTGCTTGTGGAATCAGAAGAATGCACTATGTCATGTAACCCAGGGCCTGCAGGATTTTCCTTGCAGTCATCTGAGTTTGTTTTGTCAGATTTCTGAAGTAATCCGGTAGTTGTCTTTGTTTTTCTTCTGTGAGAAAAGCCATTTGGGTGGTTGTATCTAGTTCCGCACCCAGAAAAGTTATTATTTGGGATGGCACAAGTCTTGACTTGTGAATGTGTATCCCAAGGCCTGCAGAAGGCAGATGGCATAATTCAAATGTTTTTCCAAAGTTTGTTGGCTGTCCGCTTGTATAAGGCAGTCATCCAGATACGGGTATATTTGAATCCCCTGAAGTCTGCAGTGTGCAATTACTGATGCCAGGCATTTCGTGAATACTCTGGGCGCAGTAGATAAGCCAAAGGGCAATGCTGAGAATTGATAATGCTCTGAACCTGCAAGAAATCTGAGGTGTCTTCTGCAACTTTGTCTGATAGGGACATGCAGGTATGCCTCCTTGAGGTCTAGAGTTACCAGCCAAGACCCCTTGCCCAGCATGGGAAGGAGTTGCTGTAGGGTCAGCATTTTGAATTTTGGCACAATGAGATAAGTACTGAGTGCGGACAAATCGAGAATAGGCCTCCATTGTTTTTCTTTTCTTGGGACAAGGAATAGTCTGGAATAAAATCCTTGGCCTTGTTCTATGAGAGGAACCTTTTCTATAGCTTTCATTTGCAATAGGTTGGCAATTTGTTTTAAAGCCTCTGCCCTTTGATTTGGTGGCAGGTTTGGCATTCCTTTTCTTTTTGGTAATGTATGGAAATGGAACCTGTATCCTTTGTCTATTATTTGCAGTGTCCATTTGTCCCTTGTAATACTGTGCCAATTTCTTGAGAATAAAGACAATTTTCCGCCCAAAGGTGCTTCTAATTGAGCCCTGGTTGGCGGAATCAAGGTGAAGTCATTGAGTCTATCCTTGTGCAGCAGTTGTTGGTCCTGCACTACCTCGCTGGTTAGGAGGCTGCCATTGACGTCCTCTGTAGGAGCCTCTAGCTTGCCCTCTACCTCTGGCACGCCTGTTCTTGCCTCTTTGGTATCTCTCTTCCGGAAAGGACCAATTCTTAGAAGGCCAATTTCTGCTGAATCTTGGTGGTTGTACCTGGAGGAAATCTTTGACTGTTTGTACAGATTTAGCCCTTTCCTCAAATTTCTTTAAGACCTCCTGAACAGTGGAGCCAAATAACTTTTGCTTTTCTAGTGGAGCATCCAGAAGCTTAGCCTTAACATGATCTGCTAGAGATTGTTCCTTCAGCCAAGCATGTCTACGTATGACTGCACCTGTCATTGCTGACCTACATGAAGCTTCCAATGCATCATGACCACACTGCAAGAAATGGTTGCTAACCTGTTGTGAATTATGTACCAGATCCTGAAGTGACTTACGGTCTAGGGGCTCAGGAGAAGACATCTTTTTCTGCAATTCATCCAACAAATACTCTTGGTACTGTATCATATGAAATTGAAAATTTAAAGCCCTCATAGACAGAGAGGAAGAAGTATACAATTTTTTACCCCATCTCTCTAAAGCCCTGGACTCCCTTTCAGAGGGGAGTGGATTTTTAGTAGTGGCAGCTGCAACCCCTTTAGGACCCTGGGAAATAGTTTCTGGGTCAGCAGAGTGGGCCTTGTAAAGGAAATGATGTGAGTCCGGGACCCTGTAGTACCTATCGGGTTTAACAGGAGCCGGAGGAAGGGTGTCAGGGGTAGTGCTAGACTCAGAATACACATCATCATCAATGACACTTAAAACAGGAGGAATAGCCAAAGGTCTATGCTGAGGTAAATGAAGAAAAGTCCTTAATCTCTTCCTGGAATCGGAGAATTCCTGGCCCTGCCATTGGAAATGCTCTCTCATGGAGTGAAGGGTCTCCCCAAAGGACAGCTCTTCAGGAGGGGAGGCAGAGGGAATGGATTCCTCTGCATCAGAATCCTCGTAGGCCGTGAAGGCCTCCTCCTGGTAATCTGATAGAGCAGAGCCATCAGAGGCCTCATCAGAGGACTGAGGATCAGCGGACTCAGCCCTGGGCCTTTTGTCTAGAGGGGGTTGAGAGCCCCTGTCCAGATGAGGCTGGGATCCCCTGATTAAGGAAATAAGATCCTCAGCCAAACTGAGTATCTGTGAACCTGTAGTGGATCCCTGAGAAATAGTCTTGGGAGGCAGAGTTTTTTGTTGCTTAGCAGCTTTAGCCCTAGTGAATGCTTTAATGGACATGGATGCAGGGGGCCTGGCTACGTGCTGGGGTAGTCTTGTCTAAGGGAATAGTGTCGGTAGTTTCCTGAACACCGGTTTCCGAGGGTAAATCCATAACCGACTCCGAAGAAGCCTCCGGGGCCGAGGCTGTCGGTTGTACCGTTTCCACGGTCGGAAGTACCAAGGACTCGGTTTCAGCCGAGACCGAGACACACGCGGTAGGCCTAGGCGTGGTTTCAGCCGAAACCACGGTCCGCGTGTGTCGGTCCTTGTCCTTCCGTTTTTTGGTTAAATGAGAAGTCGGAGACTCTGACGGCATTTTATAAGAGAAACTAGCCCCAAAAAATTCCTCTGCAAACTCCGACCGACGCCTAAGAGTGCGTCGATTAAAGGAGGCACAGGCAGTACAGGCCGAGACGTCGTGGTCTGGGCCTAGGCAAGGGAGGCAGTAGGAATGGAAATCCTTATGAGGTATTTGTTTCCCACAAGTCAAGCAATTATTAACTTTAAGCGTTTGATCTGACATCGCTGAGGCAAGAAAGAGTCCCCAACGGGGTACTTAGCTTTTTGAAGTCTTCGGTAGCTGAATTTACAGGAGCTGGCCGACCGGCACTTGCGAACGGCTTCTGCTTCAGGCACCACGCGGCAAGAAAGATGGAGGAAGATGGCGTCGGCTGACTCTTTTATACCCCAGGAGCTCTGACGTCGGGGAAAGGGCGACATCAGCCGACGCCGGACCCAGACTTTGGAATCCGGCCGACCGATGGGCTGCCTGAGGCAGGACAACCCATATGTAAGGACTGCAGATGCATCCTTGAAGGACATCATACTTACGGAGGGGAAACGGTTGTATGCAGGGGGGCAAGCCCCCCTACACCCCCCCCACACCCCCCGTTACTTAAATATGCCAACTGCGAGATCGCACTCCATTGAAGCAAGGGAAATCTCCACTTACAGAGATTTCCGTTTACTCGCCTGTTCCTCCTTCGAGTTTTTAATTGTTCGATCACTAAAGTTCGATCTTTAGTGATTCGAACAATTAAGAATTTGACTAAGTGATAGGAACCCCTTAATAACAACCCTGTGTTAAAATAGCCTCTGAAAATACAAATTATAATGTCTAACAGATCACAGAACTGGAATAAACTGATGCTGATTGCAGGCCTAAAAAGCTGTCAAGCTTTAGGTATTAGCAGGTAGACTCTACATGATAATGCCAGTTTGTCATAAATGAGAATGTTGCAATTCTTTTTAGAGAAACTAATGAACTGTGTCAAACTGAATTAATACACAGCACCAAAAGCATATGTCAACAACCCATAGGAGCAACAGCCAGAAAGGCCACAATATGCTCAACAGAAGAAGTGCAACAGACAAGAAACTCAGCACCCTTACTCTCCCAATTGATGATCAGCCTGCAGAAGGTCCCACTTTCTACATATACAGAAAATAAAGAAAAAAGGGAAAACTTTCAGATGCTGGTCCTCAGCAATAACCTATATAGGGTCCAACTGGAGATGACCCCCATATTGCCATTATGGCAGAAAAAAACACAATGCTCACTCAACCTGCAAAACAAACAGTGAGCATCTGGAAGCCTTAAAGTCAAGCACAGTCTAATACAACCAAGGGGAAAGACCAATATATAGGAGAAGCTGCGAATTAAAGATCAACACAGACCATAACAAATGAGGACATGAAAGAAGAGGATAGGTAGCAGAAAAATCAAGACGTGGACAAAGTCAATGGTCTGGACGGAAAGGAAAAATTAATGTGAGCATATCTATGCATAAATGAATCCTGCATATTTTTTGTCCATTTACCTTACTGAGGCTTCTGATCCAACATAACACAAGGAGAATGCATTATCCTACATAATATATCAGTATGTTCAGCTTTGGCCAGCTAAGAACTTGGTTATATTCAACTGGACGTATAAGAGAATTTAAGTACCTTTATCTGCACTTTTTTAAAAAAAAATACAGTATTTAATTTGATTTAAACTGTGTTGAAGGAGTGTTGAAGGAATATTTAACTGAAGTTATTCTGCTCTTCAGTTATTCCCACCCACCCTCCTTGTTTTTGTTTTGGTGTTAATCTTAGTGGCCTTGAAACTGCCTGCCCCAGAGCCTGCCTCTGGGCCCATCTCATTTGCTCACTCAACTGAGTGCAGTGAGATCATATTCTGATTTCAGGCACTCCTACTGTGTACAAAGAGAGCATCTGGGAAACAGACAAAAAAAATTAAGCTTATTTCCTGCCTTTCTTGTTAAGTGGTATAGACTATTTGTAGGCTTCTGAGCCCCCAAGCCCTTCTGTGTTTGAGGGAAGCCTTCTAGCTTGTTTTTTTCTTATAACTAGCCAGTTTTCTAGTTTCAGCACTCAAATCTGTTTCTTTGATCTCAGCACTTGTTCAGATAAAAAAAAAAAAAAAAAAATTTCATCTGCTTTTACTGTACTTGTGTTTCTACCTACTTCATTTTACTTTTGCATCATCTTAAACATACTCAATTGTATTTATTACTGCTTGGTGTAACTCATTCTAAGCCTTCTGGTTTAAACACTTGGGCTTCGGACCAGTTGTTTTGCACTGAGAGGGTTTGTGGTCTGCACTGTTGTGGCAGAACAGGTAGCTTACATCCTTCTAGGTTGGGAAGTGCTGATTGAGGGCTCAGTGTCTGTTATTCTAAAAGTGTATTAATTCTGGTTTAAGCACTTGAGCTTTCAAGCCAGTTATTTTACATTAAGAGGGTTCGTGGTCTGCACTCTTGTGGGAGGAGAGGCTGGACTCTGCCCTTCTGAGCTGGGAATTTCTGGTTAAAGGCTTATAGTGCATGCATATCTGAACTGTTTCTTACTGAAGTTGGTGCGCCTTGTTTGCTGTGGCATAGACTGGATTCGGGCCTGCTGGATCTAGCTTTGTTTGTGTAACTTGAGCACTAATCCAGACATTGTCTAAAGTATTCAATTGTATTTATTACTGCTTGGTTGTAACTTGATTAAAGTGTAGCTATCATTCTAAGTCTTTTGGATTAAGCACTTGGGCTTCAGACCAGTTGTTTTACATTAGGAAGGTTTGTGGCAAGCACTGTGGTGGCAGGACAGGTAGCTTTCATCCTTCTAAGTTGGGAACTGCTGATTGAGAGCCCAGTGTCCAAGTGTATTAGTTCTGGTTTAGGCACTTGGGCTTCAGGCCAGTTATTTTACATTAAGAAGGTTCGTGGTCTGCACTCTTGTGGGAGAAGAGGCTGGACTCTGCCCTTCTGAGCTGGGAATTTCTGGTTAAAGGTTTATAGTGCCTGAATATTTGAACTGTATCTTACTGAAATTGGTACACCTTGTTTGCTCTAGCATAGACTACATCCAGGCCTGCTGAATCTAGCTTTGTTTATATGCTTGTTGTATGTTTGCTTGTTATTTCCCTGGAAGCTAATTCCACCTAATACGCAACTTCTCAGCGCTTCTGTGGATCACTAGTGATATATGCATTGCTTACTGTACTTATTTCCTTGTTTCACTTGAAAGAAAGTTACTGTTTGTCGTTTTTGCATTTAGTTACTTGTAACAAATTGCACTCAAGTTACCTGGCACTTGCTCAGTAAAGCAATTATATAAGTCAGCACTAAAAATTAAAAGCACTACACCCTCACTCCCCACTGGCCCTTGTTTTCAATTAAGGATTTCCCAGTATTATTCTAGCATGTCCAAAGGTCAGTTGTCAATCTCCTCTCCGGTCCAGCTGGTGAATCTGGGAATCTTGAGGCAATGTTATAACTGCCTCATGTACACAGACAACCCTCTCCTCCTCCCACATAACACAATTACTAAGAGATGCAGCTATTTAGCCAAACTGGAGGCTGAGCTCTCTCAACTCAGGACTGGCAAGACCAGACAGGAGGAGAAGGCAACTACACACACCACAAAACCAGCCTCACATAATGCTACCACTCCAATGAATCAAACACATAAACACACAAAGACATACTCGGAGGCTCTGAGTAAAAATTTACCTAAACAGCAGAGGCCTCCAAAGCAGACACCCAAACAACTGCTACCTCAAGACACCCCACAAGCAACACATAAACCACAAAAGCAGTGTGCAAAGCAGTCACAGCCCTTAAGGCCAAATACAACACCAAACATACTTGTCATAGGTGACTCCATAGTCAGACACACTGACGTCCCACTCACCAGGCTGAACAAGGAGAGAGTCACAGTAAACTGCCTATCGGGCGCTAGAATCCGCCACATAACACAAGCACTCGGGTCACTCCACGGCAAGTACAAATATGACACAGTCATTGTCCATGCTGGTGTGAACGACCTGAGACGTACCTCCCTGGACTACATGAAAAGAGACATAAGAGGAGCTCTCTGATTATGTAGCCCAGGCAGGTATGACCCTGACCAGTATCCTTCCTTCACCAAGAATGATGCCACAATATAGAGACAAGATGATCAGCTTTAACAATTGGCTTAATGTCTGGTGTCATTCAAAGGGGATCCAGTGTCTGTCTGCCTGGGATGACATGCTTGACAAGCCACGCTGTCAAAGGACGGCTTGCACCTGTCACCCCTGGGATTCCGGATATTGGCTAAGGCTCTTGCCATCTCCATAGTGCCTTTTTTAGGCAAGGCTCAAATTCTAAACCTACCACCCTAGAAAACAAAAATGGGAAGAAACTGAGGGTAATGCTGCTCAATGCCAGAAGTCTAAATCTCAAAATGCACGACTCGAGGCCCTTCTCAGTATGGAGAACATCGATGTCTGTGCTGTAACTGAAACCTGGTTCAAGGCTCCTGAGAGCACCCGCACTATTAGGTTTTACCTCATATCATGCTCCGCCCCAAAACCCGGACCACACCACAAAAGGAGGGGTGTATCCATATTCATAAAGGATACCCACACCTCCAGGTTGGTGGCAACGCACAAAGCTTCGGAAACCATCCAGGTGCAACTAACCATAGGCAAAACTGCTCTACAAATTGTAGCATGCTACAGGCCACCCTCTCAAACTCAGGAACCCCACACAGCCTTCCTGAAGACACTGGAGGGTATAAATGTATCTCCAAACACCATCATATTGGGTGACTTCAACTACCCGAACATAGACTGGGAACATTACTCAAGCCCTAACTTTCTAGCCCAACGGATCCTGGAGTTCATAAATTCAAATGCCATGAAACAGCTAGTCACTGTTCCCACGAGAGGAGAAAATATACTAGATCTCATTGTCACAAACATGGGGACAAAATGCTCCACACCGAAGTATATCCCTCATTGGTGAGATCTGATCATAAACTAATCTCACTGGAAATCTACATCCCGCCTACCCCAAACAAAAAGACCACAGTGAAGAACTTCTAAAGCAAACTTCACACTACTCAAGACTGGTGTGGTATCCTTCAAGGCCCCTGAGCCAGTGGAAACCACAACCCAAGCTGCGGAAGCCCTTACAAATGCCTTCTATGAACACCTCCAGGACTGCATGGATCAGGCAATCCCAAATAAAACCAAGACTCTTTCCACAAAGGGCAAACGTCCAGTCTGGTGGACCCCAGCCATTAACAAACTTTACAATAAGAGGAGAAAGCTATTACATGATAGAACAAAATCCATAAAAGGGAAGTCACCCTGATCATTATTAGTAAAAATATACGAGCACTCATAAAATCAACTAAGGCCAATTTTGAGAGAAAAATTGCCATGGATTCAAAGGACAATCATAAGGCCTTTTTCAGCTATGTTAGGAACCCGGGTGGAAACTCTCAGATATGCTCAGAATTAGTCCAAAATGATACAAAAATCACTGAACCCACAGACATTGCCAACATACTGGCAGACAGGTTCAGTGCAAACTTCACCCCCTTCTCCCCCCCTAAAGGAGAGATAAAGTACAGTTTTGTACCTACCATAAATGTAGATGTCCGAACTGGATAGCATCTGCAGTCATAACAACTGGGTTGTCCTGTCGTCAGGCAGCCCTTCGGTCGGCCGGATTCCAAAGTCTGGGTCCGGCCTCGGCTGATGTCGCACTTCACCCGACGTCATCTCTGCTGGTCTTCGGGTATAAAGGCATCAGCCGACGCCATTTTCCTCAGTGTTTCTTGCCCCAGATGCCAGTTGCCCTCTTGGAAGGCTAAACTTTGGATAAATGCCAATGTTTCCAAAAAGATAGAAGGCAAACACAAGACATAAGCATGTATGTACATATATACAAACAAATACACCATAAGAAACTCCCCCCCACCAGCTAGCTATTAGGGGGGTAAATACCCTAGGAGTACCACAGAGGGGAAGGAGGGAGGGTAATCCTGACTGCAGATGCTATCCAGTTCGGACATCTACATTTATGGTAGGTACAAAACTGTACTATGTCCTTCATGGATGCATCTGCAGTCATAACAACTGGGTAGAATACCATAGCCAACTAGGGGAGGAGGAAGAAGAAATTATGGTGTGGTTAGTATCCCTTGCAGTACAGCAGTGGCAAACCCTGCTCGGGATCTGGAATACAGAGGTAAATTATAATGCTTGGCAAATGTATGCACGGAGGTCCAAGTAGCCGCCTCAATAATGTCCTTGGTTGCCACTCCTCGTAAGAAGGCTGTGGTAGTGGCTGTTGCCCTTGTAGAATGAGGTCTTATGTTCTGTGGAATTGGTTTTCCATGGAAGGAGTAACAGAATCGTATGCAATTTCCTATCCATTTGGAGATTGTCTGTTTGGAAATTGCTTTTCCTTCTCTTCCTGTTGCATAGGCTACAAAAGCTGGTCAGTTTTTCTGTTACTTTTGGTTCTGTCCAGGTAGTAGCGTAGCTGTCTATGTACATCCAAGGTATGCAGCATTCTTTCCTCTGTTTTGTGGGTTGGGGAAGAAGGTAGGTAGGTGGATTGCCTGGTTTAAAGACACTCTGGATACCACCTTAGGCATAAATGTAGGATTAGTTCTCATGGACACTCTATCTTGGTGGAAGATTAGGAAGGGTTGTACTGCCATTAGGGCCTGAAGTTCAGAAACCCTCCTTGCTGAGGTTATTGCCAGTAGGAAAGCAGTTTTCCATGATAGATGCTGTAGGTCTGCTGTTGCTGCTGGTTCAAAAGGCGGGAGTGTCAACTTTTCTAGCACGAAGTTCAAGTCCCAAGCTGGCAATGGTGGTTTCCTAGGAGGTTTTACATTCTTGATCCCTCTGAGGAACTGCCTGAGTAGAGGATGTGAAAAGACCGGTGGATCAAAGCTGTATTCTGCTGAAATAGCTGATGCATGTATCTTGATGGAGGAGTAGGACAGGCCTGTATGTAGAAGCTCTGCCAAATACTCCAGAATGTTAGCAATATCTATATTCGACACGTCTTTTCCTCTTTCAGCACTCCAAATGACAAACCTTTTCCATTTTCCTGCATAGTTCCTTCTTGTTGAAGGTCTGCGGGCTTCAAGGATAATGTCCTTAACCCTTTGGGAAAGATCTGGATTAGTTGCTGCTATGTGATGTTCCATGCAGTCAGTTGCAAAGTTTTTAGGTTTGGATGCATGATGCTGTAGTTGTTCTGAGTTAACATCAAAGGCATCAGGGGTATTGCCCACATTTTGTCCCGAGACATGCTCCTCAGCAATGGGTACCAGTGTTGTCTTGGCCAGTTCGGAGCTATCAGGATTATCCTTGGACGTTCCTCCTTGATTTTTAGTAATACCTTGTGTATCAAGGGAAGAGGTGGGAATGCATATGCTGTCAGACCTTTCCAGCTGAAGGAGAGTGAATCCACCTTCCATGCAAGTGGGTGGAGTGTCCTTGTGCAGAATTTTTTGAGCTGGTGATTGAGAGGGGAAGCGAATAGATCTATCTGCGGCATTCCCCATTTCTTTGTGATGGTCTTGAAGATGTCCGGGTGTAGCATCCATTCGTGAGCATCCGAGGTTGTTCTGCTTAATATGTCTGCTAGAGTGTTCTCCTTTCCTGGTACAAACATTGCCTGTAACTGGATGATGTAGCTGAGTGCCAGGTTCCAAAGGTCCAAAGTCATTCTGCATAGGGGGTATGAATGAGTGCCTCCCTGTTTGTTGATGTACCACATGACTGTGGTGTTGTCTGTCCTTATCATCAAATGGCCTTCTCTGAGAAATGGGCTGAATTTTTGGATTGCCAGTTTTACTGCCAGCATTTCTTTTTGGTTGATGTGCAGGTGTAGCTGGTCCTGAGTCCACAATCCTGCACATATGTCCAGCATGTGAGCCCCCATCCTAGGTCTGAGGCGTCTGTTGTGATGGTTTGGCTTGCTCAAGGTTGTGAAAGGGTAGGCCTGGATTTGTCTGGCATGCTTGAGCCCACCATAGGAACTCCTGTTTTAGGCATGGGATTAGTGGTATTTCTGCTTCTAGGCTGTGCCTGTGTTGGGACCATAAATTCTTTAGGTACCACTGTAGTTTTCTCATATGCAGTCTGGCATGTGGGACCAAGATTATGCATGATGCCATGAAGCCCAAGGCCTGCAGAACTTTTCTTGCTGTTAGCTTGTTCTGTTTTGTTAGTGCCAAGAAGTAAAGAGGGAGTTCTTTTGTTTTTCTGCAGTTAGGAATGCCATTTGTGTTACTGTGTCCAATTGGACAAGTAAGAAGGTCCTTGTTTGGGATGGTATCAGCCTTGACTTTTGAAAATTGACTGTGTATCCCAGGGCTTGTAGCAAGTAAATGACCCTTTGCAAATCTGTTGTCAGCTTGCTTTTGTTGTCCGCTTGTAGCAGGCAGTCGTCCAGGTATGGATAAATTTGGATTCCCTGTAGTCTGCAGTGGGCGATTACTGATGCCAGGCATTTTGTGAATACTCTGGGCAGTAGATAAGCCAAAGGGCAATGCTGAGAATTGATAGTGCTCTGATCCTGCAAGAAATCTGAGGTATCTTCTGCAATTTGGTCGGATGGGGACGTGCAGGTATGCCTCCTTGAGATCTAGAGTTACCAGCCAACACTCCTTGCCCAGCATGGGAAGAAGTTGCTGTAGGGTCAGCATTTTGAATTTTGGGACAATGATGTATGTGTTTAAGATGGACAGGTCGAGAATAGGTCTCCAACTTTTTCTTTCTTGGAACTAGGAATAGTCTGGAGTAGAATCCTTTGCCTTGCTCTGTTATTGGTACTCTTTCCACAGCTCTCATCTTTGTTAATTGCATTATCTGCTGTAGAGCTTCTATTTTTTGATTTGGAGGCAGGTTTGGCATTCCTCTTTTGACTGGTAAAGTGTGGAAGTGGAACCGGTAACCTTGGTCTATGGTTTGCAAAATCCACTTGTCTTTTGTGACATAGTGCCAATTTTTTTGAAAATAATGCTAATTTTCCGCCTAATGGTGCTGCTATTTGTTCCCTGGTAGGCGGAGTTAGAGTCAAGTCATTGTGATTGTCCTGTTGCAGTGGTAGTGGCTGTGTCTGTGCCTCTGTTATTACCTTGCCACTGTCGTCCTCTGTAGGCACCCCCTCTGGATTGATTTCTGCCTCTGGAACGCCTATTCCTGCCCCTTTGGGATCTTGTGGAGTCAGGAAAGGACCAATTTTGGCAGGCCAGTTCCTGCTAAACCTTGGGGGCTGAACCTGTAAGAAATCTTTCACCGTTTGTACAGATTTTGCCTTTTCTTCCATTTTCTTCATTACCTGCTGGGCAGGTGTACCAAACAAACTGGCCTTATCCATAGGAGCATCTAATAACTTAGCTTTAACATGATCCGTAAGGCCTGTTCCTTCAACCATGCATGTCTTCTTATCACTGTGCCAGTCATGGCTGATCTAAATGAAGCCTCCAATGCATCATAGCCACATTTTAAAGAATGGTTACTAACCTGTTGTATGTTATTTACCATTTCTAATACATATTTCTTATCTATAGAGTCATCAGAGGATAGCTTTTAGTTAACTGATCAAGCATAAACTCTTGGTATTGTATCATGTGAAACTGACAGTTTAAAGCTCTAGCTGAGAGAGTAGCAGAGGTGTAAACTTTTGCCCCATCTGTCTAAAGACCTGGATTCCCTTTCAGAAGGAATAGGATTTTTGCTGTGGTCGAGACTACTGCCTTAGGCCCCTGGGATATAGTTTGGGGTCTGCAAGTGGGGCCTTGTGTAGGTGGTGATGAGTGTCTGGCACCCTGTAGAATCTATCTGGTTTGGCAGGGGCTGGAGGTAAGGAATCAGGTGCAGTGCAGACATCATTAAATGCATCGTCCACAACAGAAAGGACAGGAGGTATAGCTAAGGGCCTATGTTGTGGTAAGTGCAGAAAAGTTCTAAGTCTTTTTCTGGAATCTGAGAAATCCTGTTGCTGCCATTGGAATTGTTCTCTCATGGCATGTAAGGTTTCCCCAAATGAGAATTCCTCTGGTGGAGAGGCAGCTGGAATGGATTCTTCAGTATCAGAGTCTTCATAATTGGAAAAATGAGCCTCTGGCTGGTCTGTAATATCTGAGTCATCCGCAGAATCATCAGAGGAGACAGGCTCGGGGGGCTCTGCTCTAGGTCTCTTTTCTGGGGGTTGAAAGGCCCTGTCTGGGTGAGATTGAGATCCCCTAATTAAGGATATTAAATCTTCTGCCAGAGTAAGCATTTGTGAACTAGAAGTGGGCCTGGTTGAGGGGGGTTTAACAGGCACTGATTTAGTAGATTTGGCTGCTTTAGCCCTGGCAAAGGCCTTAATAGACATGGCTGCAGGAGGCCTAGCAGCACCACGTGCTGGGGTAGAGACATCCAAAGGGATGGTGTCTGATAAGTCACTAGTAACCACAGTTGTAGGTATAATTTCTGAGGCTGTTTCAAGTAAAGTGGCAGAAACCTCAGTAGTAGTCATTGATTCGCTGTATTTTGATCAGTTTTCTCGGTTTGGCCGAAACCGAGACACTCGTTTGCTTAACCGTGGTTTCGGCGAAACCGCGGACCGAGTGTCGGTCTTTTCTTTGCGTTTTTAACAATTTGGGTAGTCGGAGGATCCGGCGGCATAATGTACGTAAAATCTGAGCCGAAAAACTGTTCAGCAAACTCCGACCGGCGCCCTAAGCGTTCGTCGGTTGAATGAAGCACAGGCCGAACAGGCTGCTACGTCGTGGTCTGGGCCTAAACAAGGCAAACAGTAAGAGTGGAAATCTTTATGAGGTATTTGTTTCCCACAAGTTAAACAGTTATTGACTTTTCTGACATCGGCTGAGGCAAGAAAGAGTCCCCAACGGGGTACTTAGCTTTTAGAAGTCTTCGAAGTAGTATTCGGTAGTAGTAATCTCTGGATCTGACCGACCGGCACTTGTGAACAGCTTCTGCTTCGGGCGCCACGCGGCAAGAAAGACTGAGGAAAATGGCGTCGGCTGATGCCTTTATACCCGAAGACCAGCAGAGATGGCGTCGGGTGAAGTGACATCAGCGAAGCGGACCCAGACTTTGGAATCCGGCCGACCGAAGGGCTGCCTGACGACAGGACAACCCAGTTGTTATGACTGCAGATGCATCCATGAAGGACATCTATCCCAGCTGAGTGTAGCCTCCCAGACATCTCAAATGCGCAGGTGAAAGCTGCTCTCTCTAAAGCTAAAAACACAGCATCAATGGGACTGGATGGTGCCCACGGCTGTGTGCTACACGAGCTAAATGAGGAATTAAACCCGCACATAAGGCAGCTGTTTAATCTCAGCCTTACCACAGGATACGTGCCCAAGGAGTGGCGTATGGCAACTGTGGTCCCACTCCACAAAGGCGGCGCCTCTACGGACCCTGGTAATTACCGCCCCATAAGCTTAACAAGTCTAGTCTGCAAAGCTATGGAGAGGATCATAATGGAGCTCATAAACAAAGATATAGGGGACTTGCAGACATTGGACCTGACCCAGTTTGGCTTCGTCAAGGGAAGATCATGCCTTTTGAACTTGGTCGACTTCTTCGAAACAGTCACCAAGGCCATTGATGAGGGAAAGGCGGTGACCTTGCAAAGGCTTTCGACACAATACCCCACTGGTATTGTAGAAAAACTACCAGCTTAAATGTAAACCCATATGTCACAAGATGGGTTGCAAACTGGCTTAAGGACAGAACCCACAGGGTTAGAGTTGCTGGCGCTATGTCAGACTCCAAGCCGGTCACAAGTGGTGTCCCACAGGCTCGGTCCTTGGCCCTATTGTTCGGCATCTACTTCTCAGAAGTACAGGCCAACATGGGAGGACTTTGGCTGACAAAGTTTGCTGACGACTGCAAACTGGGCGCCATAGTGGAAAGTGCATCGGACACGGATATCCTTCAGAAGGGACTCACGGAAACAGATAGCTGGCGCCAGAGCCATGGCCTGAAGTTAAACGCCAAAAATGTATAGTCATACCCTTGGAAAAACAAGGTAACCCCAAGCTACCATATAGGTGGCAATCCACTAAGCACAGAAGAGGTTATCAGGGACCTGGGGACCCAGGTTGACAGTGGCCTTTCTTTTGACACTCACGTTGCTAAAGTGGTTAGAAAGACCTTCTACATTGCCCACCTGATCATGAAGGGATTCACATCCAGATCTAGTGAGGTCATTGTTCCCCTGTACTCTTCACTTATCAGACCAATGATCGAGTACAATGCCCCATTCGGGATGCATCTCACCCGACATCTGCAGCAATTGGAGAGACCCCAAAGTTCCTCACCAAAAGGATAAAGGGACTCCAAAATCTGTCATATGCTGCCAGATTGAAGAAACTCCAGCTCTATTCAGTCGCATACCGTCTGCTCAGAGGTGACATGTGCCTGACATACAAGGCCATGTCCAACCCGGAATTAATGGACATGCTCCACCTCAAAAAATCCAAATCCACCAAAACCACTAGAGCAAGCGATTTAAACCTTAGCACGGATATAAATAGGACGTGCTGGAGGGATAGATTTATCACTCAGAGACTCCCTATGCTGTGGAATAAAATACCGGTCCATGTGAGGCAGAGCACCTCGCTGACTCTGTTCAAGAGAAATCTTGACCTGTGGATGGGAGATCGTAGGTTTACCCCGGGAATCATCTCTGTGTCACTGCTGGACAGAGGCACACCAAACTAATGGGCACAGTATTTTTTCATATAAGGGGTGGCGTAAGCCACAAAAATTTGGGCTAGGCTTATAAATGCCTTAGGGCAGATAGCCTAGTATGAACCTATGAACCTATAAGTGCAGGGACATAAAAGTTTGCTTTAAAGCAACAATTAAGTATTTTCCAAAGAATACCTGACAAGGTGGACTAATACAAAATTTACCAGACTGTAGTGATAGGTTCTGTAGGTTTGGGAGTAGGGTGATGAAGAGACCACCTTTGGAACACAATGGCTCAGTCACAAGTCTAGTGTAAATGGGCAGTCAGTCAGTCCATTCAGTCAAAGTTAAGGAATAACTATATAGGCTGCATGACAGTAATAACATTCTCAAGGGATTCAAAAATCTCAAATCTAGATTTAAAAAACAAAAAAGAAAAACACCAAAATCTTCTAGAGTAGATATTCTGGAATTTAATTCCTTCATATTTAACAGTATGCATCAGTGGGGCATGTTCTTTCACAGTAGCTAGTAAACTCTGTTTATAACCACTGCTCCAATGGACATTCTGTTAACAAATGTCACAGGAAGCTTGCTCCATGCCACTGACAACATCATTTACTTAAACACAGAAATAAACATTGAAAGACAGTAGCACATGATGCAGACATTTCATGTGTGTGTGTGTGTGTGTGTATATATATATATATATATATATATATATATATATCTATCTATATATAGATATATATATATCTATATATATATATATATATATATATATATATATATATATATATATATATATATATATATATATATATATATGTCTTAAAAGGATTTCAACTGCAGGCCCTGAGCCTGGAGCTGGCTCAGTAGTTTCTATGCTGCCTGACCAGCAAACACTTGTTTCATAAGCCATGTTACGATAGTGAGACAGCAGGGCTATAAACAATCTTGTAGAGTAGTTTTTTTTCCCCTAGGCTGAATGTATGAAACAGTTAACCCACTGGTATAAAAGTTCCCCTATGTGACTAATGGCTCATGTTCATGCAACAGCAAACTGGGTGCAAGAAGGCTGGCTGTGAGAAGAGGAATATGAAGTGGCTCTGGGCAGCTCTACTTCGAGGGTGGTGGGTATGGGACTGCTTTCCGCCTGGCTGCAACACACAGCAGAAGATGAAGCTTCTAGTTTAAATGGAGAAACACAGGAGGATATCTGTGTGTATATGAACACAGACTGCACTGACATCAGTGTATGCCATGTATGGTGGTGGTGGGACGGCAGGGGTTCATAGGTATATACTAGGCACCATTTTCCCTTCACCCATTGCCTTGGTTACCATCTCAAAGAAGTCTAGCAGGTTTAGTAGAAATTACCTTCTTTGACAAAAAACAAACTGGGATGGGTCCAGTGTCTGTAGTTTGCCTATGTCTTTGCTGATCATTTCCATGAGAATTCATTCCATGGCTCTGCATATTAGTTGACTAATGAGTTTGTCGTTTCAGTTGGTTAACAGTCCAACCTTGTGAAGGGGATAACCGCTGCCATCCACCCTTTACTTCGTACAAAGTCTGTTATGAAGCCGTGGTTGAAAAATGACTCAAGAGGGCCTGATAGGTTATGTTTCAGGTTATTTAGGAGGCAACCTGGGATATTATCATACCCCATTGAAGTTGTGTTTTTAGCCTTAGAGTACAGCAAAACCCTGCTCCTGGTTAATAGTTTAGGCGTTACTTTGGTGGTGATTTCACGGAGGGTGGCAATGGGGAGTAGGGGCTGAAGTCTGAGATGAATTTGTTGGGCAGAAAATTTGTTATATCACTCTACTCAGTGAAGGTGGCACCATTTACTACCAGTTCTGCAAACTGTTCCATGTTGGAGGTTTCAGGCAGCTGTAGAAAGCCTTGTGGTTGTCTTTTTCCTGAGAGGCTATCTTGGTTTAGTACTGGGCCTTATTGTCTTTAATTAGCACTTTTAGTTTCCTATTTAGTTTAATTAGTGAGCTCTTGTTATTATGACAGTTGCTCATTCTGACTTTGGCCATGATTTTTTTCCTTTTGGTATACAGCTTGTTAAGATTAGTATTTCACCAGTCTGGTTTGTTTTTGGTGTTTGCTTTGGGCTTACTTCTGGTAGGTATAGCAGTCTCTAAGCAGTCATATAAATGTTTGTATAATGTTTCTGTGAACAATTCTGCATAGGCTGTTGTGAACTCAGGGTTAGGTGGAGCACTGATTTTTGACAAACTGTCTCTGTCTCTTAATAGGATGTAGTTTGCTTTATAATAGTTCCCAAATGTAATAGGTTTGGCTGTTTTTTTTTCTCAAGATGATGATTATTTTGAAGGAGACAGCTTTGGCAAGTGAGAATGTGACACATGGGGGGGGGGGGGGGGGGGTGCAGCTTTCTCCCTTGCTGGTGAGAACTAGGTCCAGAACGTTTAAACCACTGGTTGGAGTGTACATTAAATTATCAAGGGCACTTGTGTTAATTAAGTCCAGGAAATGTGCCTGCAAGTTAGGAGCCAGTGTAGGAAGGGAAGTTAAAGTCTCCCATAAACACCATGTTTGGTTGAATGGAGAGTTCCTCTGGTATGTATAAATAAGAGTTTTGGGATTCTTGTGACATAGATGGTGACTTACAGTTTGCTAAAAAATGGTTAGGGACTTCTATCTACGGTGATTTGCAGATGGATAAACTCCACGGTATCATCCTGTTTAACCAGACTTGAAGTACACTTGTTGGTAATGTAGATCAAGACACCTCTTCCATTAGTTCCTGTCTGTGTGTTTGATGGTCTAAAAGTGCAGAAGGCACAGTAGCCTAGAACATCAAAGTACTTTCTGTGGTTTTAAACCATGTCTCAGTGACAGTGTGACACATGTGCACTGACCCAGTAATCAAGGAGCCTCAATCCTCACCACTAACACCAGTGAGGGTGATCACATTGGGAGGATAACAAGTACACACACAGTAAAGTACAATTTCCCTTAAGAGCACACAGAGATCACAGTCAGTCTGGGTCTGGTTTCTCCCTTTCTCTCCAGATCCCCAATAAGACAATAGAGGTACGACTGCCGAATCCTACACAAATGCACTTTATAAGCACTTACACGAGTGCATGGATCATGCTATCCCTAATAGAACCAAGACGCTATCCTCCAAAAAAAGGAAGCCAATCTGGTGGTCCTCTGCCATAAACAAACTCTACAACAGAAGAAAGAAATTGTTGCAAAAGAGAGTAAATTCCCATGACTGGAGGAACTCCCTGGTCAACCTCACTAAGAAGCTGAGATCCCTCATAAAATCCTCCAAAGCTAGTTATGAAAACAAAATTGCCACTGACTCTAAAGACAACCACAAAGCATTCTATAGCTATGTCAAGAATCTCAATGGCAACACTCAGATCTGCTCCGAGTTAGAGCACAATGGCACTAAATATACAGAACCAACTGATATTGCCAACATCCTGGCAGACAGGTTCAGTGCTTTACCCCTCTCTCGTCCCCTAGAGGGCCCATCTCTATACCGGAAGAATGCAAAGTTCCTGTTATCACGGTTGCACAGGTAAAAAACACACTCTCCAAAGCCAAGAACACAGCACCCATGGGACCTGACAATATCCCAGGCTGCGTTCTACACAAACTACAGAATGAACTGACACCCTACCCAAGTATCATGTTCAATCACAGCCTCATCTCAGGCTTTGTGCCCACTGAATAGTGTACTGTGACAGTTATCCCACTCCACAAAAGGGAGCCACGATGGACCCAGAGAACTACCGCCCATTAGCCTGACAAGCCTGGTCTACAAGGCCATGGAATGTATCATCATGGAACTCATAAACAAAGACATTAGCAATCTCCAATCTCTGGACCCCACACAGTTCGGGTTTGTAAAAGGCAAATCATGTCTCCTAAACCTGACTGACTTCTTTGAAGCAGTCACCAAAGCCACAGATGAGGGTAAGGTGGTTCACACAGCTTATCTAGATCTCGCCAAGGCTTTCAACACCATCCCCCACTCTGGAATTATAGATAAGCTCACTAAACTAGGTATAAATCCCTAAGTCACAAGATGGGTTGCCAACTGGCTCACGGACAGAACCCACATTGTGAAAGTAGCAGACTCCAAATCCGACTTCGGACCAATGACAAGTGGAGTACCACAGGGTTCAGTCCTGGGTCCTCTCCTGTTTGGTATCTACTTCTCTGAAGTACAGGCTAACACAGAAGGTCTTTGGCTAACAAAGGTTGCAGATGGCTGCAAACTAGGAGCCATAGTCGAAACTCCTAACGGTGTGGACATACTACAAAAGGGCCTCGGTGAAACAGATGCCTGGTGTCAAAGCCATGACCTGAAGCTCAGTGCCAAAGAGTGTATTGTCATCCCCTTTGGTAAAAACTCTATACCCATGAACTGCCACATAACTGGTAGTCTACTTAATGCCGAAAGTGTGATAAGAGACCTTGGGACACAGGCGGACAGTAATCTCTCCTTTGATAATCACATCGCCACAGTGGTCAGGAAATCCTTCTACGTGGCTCACCTCATCACAAAAGGTTTATCATCCAGAAAAAAAGAGGTCATTGTTCCCCTTTACTCATCACTCATTAGACCCATTATAGAGTACAACGCCCCTTTTGGCATGTACCTCACAAGACATCTACAACAACTGGAATGGCCACAGAAATACCTCACAAAGAGGATTACTGGCCTCAAACAGATGCCCTACACAGACCATAACAAAAAACTCCAGCTTTACTCAATTGCATATCGCCTACTCAGAGGCTATCTCTGCCTAAAATACAAAGCTATGTCAAATCCAGAGCTGTTGGACATGCTCCACTTAAAGAAATCCCAATCCCTCTGAGCTACACTCTCTAGGGACCTAAACCTTGTCACCACAATAAACATAACATGCTGGAGGGATAGATTCCTGTCCCAGAGACTTCGCATACTTTGGAACAGACTACCTATCTATGTCAAATAGAGCTCCTCATTAGCACTCTTCAAGAAAAATCTTGATGATTGGATGGGAAATAGGAAATTCACAAAAACATGGTAGAGCCAGCAAACAGTGGACCATAATCCGTTTATTGAAGGAAGAAGCAAGGAAACATACCGGTTTCGGCCGTTAGGCCTTCCTCAGTGTTTGTAACTGTTACGAAATCCACAACATATATATAGAGAGTGGTCCACCGCCACCTGCAGTCCATAAGCAAAATTACATACATTTCTACATTCATTTTTATATATATTCATTTAAACCAGGGGAAAAAAGTGCACCTAATTTAATAATCCATTTCTTTTCCATTTTGTTTAATATTGCATGCCAACCAGATTTATTACCTGTATTCCGTTGTATAATGTCAATCACAGTAAATCTAAACTTGGCCTTTGGGTGTTTAATTGTATGTTTGTACAGTGCATTCATAGGTTAACAAGTCCTAATGTCACTAAGATGTTCTGAGATCCTAAATTTGGCACAGCGGGAAGTTTGTCCTACATAAAATGCTGAACAATTGCAAGATACCAAATAAATCACCCAGTCTGATTGACAATTTGCAAAGAATCTAATAGAAAAAACTTCAACAGTGTTCCTACTAGTAAATTTCTTTGTTTTATTCATATTATTGCAATGTGTACAGTGGCCACATGGTAAACATCCCAATAGAGGGCCCCCCTTGTAAGGTTATTTGTTTAGATAAATTCTCATTCTTGTTGATATGTTTATAATGTTTGAAAAAGGACCTCATGTTCCAACCCCGTCTATATGAGAAGTGACATCTGTCATCCAATATTGCCCTAAGTTTATTATCTGCTAACAATATATTCCAATGTCTCCGCACACAGTTGATAAGAGTGTCTGTATTTCTCCCATATGTAGTAGCCAATCTAATTTGTGAGTTTGATTTCTGTTTATGCTCCTTGTATTGTAGTAGATTCTCCCTGTTTGTGTTAGTAGCATACCGTCTGCCTTGAACAATATCACCTTTTTTTATATCCCCGGTTAGAAAACCTTGTGGATAAATCTGACTCATAGGTGGTAAATGTGCTTTCCTCTGAACAAATCCTCCTCAGGCGAAGAAATTGTGATTTTGGAATGTTTCTGCAAATATGGGGGGATGAAAGCTGGAGGCATGGAGTAAGGAGTTGTACTGGGGATATTTACGATAAATTTCTGTTAGTGTATGATCTACATTTCTTGTTACTAAGACATCTAAAAAGGAAATCTGATTAGTGTCATAAGTTATCGTAAATTCAATACCTCATTTGTTTTCATTCAAATAAGTCACAAACTCCTTAAGATATACAATGTCAGATCTCCATACCATCCAGCAATCATCCAAATATCTCCTCTATATATCAGTTTCATCAATGTAGATGCTGTGAGCTCTGTCAAACAATTTGGTCTTCAATGTAGGCCATAAAAAGGTCTGCGTATATGGGAGCAAATGAGGCCCCCATGGCCATGCCTTTGGTCTGTAAATAACATTCATTGCCATAGAATATCACATTTTTGGTTAACACATGTTCCGCCATGCATAGTAACAGTGTATTGAAACCCGGGGGCTATAATTCTGACTTTGTTAACCAATATTCCAAAGCATCTAGGCCAGCCCAATGGGGGATGTTGGTATATAATGCAGAAACATCCAAAGTACAAAAATACCACCCTTCCTCAAGCTGCATATCTGTTATTATCCGGAGGAATTCAGTCGTATCTTGTATTCTTGCTCTAACACATTGGAGCAACGGCTTGAGATGTAATGTGAGAAACTGAGATAATGGTTCAGTGAAAGAACCTCTACCCGAGACTATCGGTCGACTAGTTGGATTATTTGGGTCCTTATGGATCTTAGGGAGGAAGTAAATGTATTGGTTACAGGGATCTGTTACTGTAAGATAATGTTGAGTATCTTGTGTTATAATGCCTTCCTCACTAGCTAGTTGTAAGAATTCATCTAGTTTCTTTTTGAATCCTAGTGTAGGATCAATCATCATATGTGTATAGTATCTATTATCTGATAATTGTCGCATCGCTTCAGAATTATATGATGACCAATCCTGTACTACAATGGCACCCCCCTTGTCTGCTGTTAGTATTACTAGTTTCTTGTTGTTAGCAAATTCCACAATAGTGTCCATCTCCTTCCTGGACACATTATTCTGTTTGTAGTGGGAATCCTTGAAATTGAAGTGTAAATCTTTGAGAGTGGAGTTATAAAACATGGATACAATTGGATGCATGGGTGGCATAAATGTTGATTTATAATGTCTGAATCTGGCATCATTATCTAAATTGCCTTCTGTCTGAAAAAAAACAGTTTCAGGTTAAGTAAGCTACAAAACTCAGAGATATCATTAGCAAATGAATCTTCAGAAATAAAGAAACCAGGAATAAAATTAAGTCCTTTATTAAGAATTTGAATTTGTGTTGTGGACAGTGTTGTAGATGAAATGTTTAACACATTATTTATTTCTGAACAATCAGTTTCAATAGGTCTACCATGTTTTCCACCCCTGTGTTTCCTCCCACCCCGTTTGTACCTTTGGTTAAAGGGCCCAAAGAGTTTCTCCTTTTAGAAGCTGGCGAGTCGGCAGAATGTTGTATACTGGACTCTAAAGTGGTTGAGAAACGTGTGGTATGCCAAACTTTTCAAAGCCTACTTGACCAAAGATATATCACCCAGGGGACTGAGGGTTAAGATACAACCGCTGGTCCCCGAAGCAGATTCCATTTTATTGGAACAATGGGCAGAAGCTCAACACAAATCAGCAATGGAATTTGTTTTTGGCGGCATATCATGAGAGGACCATAGACAAACACATATTAGAAATCACTGATAAAGATTCATTTGCTAATGATATCTCTGAGTTTTGTAGATTACTTAACCTGAAACTGTTTTTTCAGACAGAAGGCAATTTAGATAATGATGCCAGATTCAGATATCATAAATCAACATTTATGCCACCCATGCATCCGACTGTATCCATGTTCTATAACACCACTCTCAAAGATTTACACTTCAATTTCAAGGATTCCCACGTCAAACAGAATAATGTGCCCAGGAAGGAGATGGACACTATTGTGGAATTTGCTAACAACAAGAAACTAGTAATACTAACAGCAGACAAGGGGGGTGACAAGGGGGGTGCCATTGTAGTACAGGATTGGTCATCATATAATTCTGAAGTGATGCGACAATTATCAGATAATAGATACTATACACATATGGTGATTGATCCTACACTAGGATTCAAAAAGAAACTAGATGAATTCTTACAACTAGCTACTGAGGAAGGCATCATAACACAAGATACTCAACATTATCTTACAGTAACAGATCTCTGTAACCAATACATTTACTTCCTCTCTAAGATCCATAAGGACCCAAACAATCCACCTGGTCGACCGATAGTCTCGGGTAGAGGTTCTATCACTAAACTATTATCTCAATTTCTCACATTACATCTCAAGCCTTTGCTCCAATGTGTTAGAGCAAGAATACAAGATACAACTGAATTCCTCCGGATAATAACAGATATGCAGCTTGAGGAAGGGTGGTATTTGTGTACTTTGGATGTTTCTGCATTATATACCAACATCCTCCATTGGGCTGGCCTAGATGCTTTGGAATATTGGTTAACAAAGTCAGAATTATACCCCCCCAGGTTTCAATACACTGTTACTATGCATGGCGGAACATGTGTTAACCAAAAATGTGATATTCTGTGGCAATGAATGTTATTTACAGACCAAAGGCACGGCCATGGGGGCCTCATTTGCTCCCATATATGCAGACCTTTTTATGGCCTACATTGAAGACCAAATTATTCATGACAGAGCTCATAACATCTACATTGATGAAACTGATATATGGAGGAGATATTTGGATGATTTCTGGATGGTATGGAGATCTGACATCGTATATCTTAAGGAGTTTGTGACTTATTTGAATGAAAACAAATGGGGTATTGAATTTACGATAACTTATGACACTAATCAGATTACCTTTTTAGATGTGTTAGTAACAAGAAATGTAGATCATACACTAACAACAGAAATTTATCGTAAATATCCCCAGTACAAATCCTTACTCCATGACTCCAGCTTTCATCCCCCCCATATTTGCAGAAACATTCCAAAATCACAATTTCTTCGCCTGAGGAGGATTTGTTCAGAGGAAAGCACATCTACCACCTATGAGTCAGATTTATCCACAACGTTTTCTAACCGGGGATATAAAAAAGGTGATATCGTTTAAGGCAGACGGTATGCTGCTAACACAAACAGGGAGAATCTACTACAATATAAGGAGCATAAACAGAAATCAAACTCACAAATTAGATTGGTTACTACATATGGGAGAAATACAGACACTCTTATCAACTGTGTGTGGAGGCATTGGAATATATTGCTAGCAGATAATAAACTTAGGGCAATATTGGATGACAGATGTCACTTCTCATATAGACGGGGTCGGAACATGGGGTCCTTTTTCAACCATTATAAACATATCAACAAGAATGAGAATTTATCTAAACAAATAACCTTACAAGGGGGCCCTCTATTGGGATGTTTCCCATGTGGTCACTGTACACATTGCAATAATATGAATAAAACAAAGGAATTTACTAGTAGGAACACTGGTGAAGTTTTTTTCTATTAGATTCTTTGCAAATTGTCAATCAGACTGGGTGATTTATTTGGCATCATGCAATTGTTCAGCGTTTTATGTAGGACAAACTTCCCGCTGTGTCAAATTTAGGATCTCAGAATATCTTAGTGACATTAGGACTTGTAAACCTACGAATGCACTGTACAAACATACAATTAAACACCCAAAAGCCAAGTTTAGATTTACTGTGATTGACATTATACAACGGAATAAAGGTAATAAATCTGGTTGGCATGCAATATTAAACAAAATGGAAAAGAAATGGATTATTAAATTAGGTGCACTTTTTTCCCCTGGTTTAAATGAATATATATAAAAATGAATGTATAAATGTGTGTAATTTTGCTTATGGACTGCAGGTGGCGTTGGACCACTCTCTATATGTATGTTGTGGATTTTGTAACAGTTGCAAACACTGAGGAATGCCTAACGGTCGAAACCGGTATGTTTCTTTGCTTCTTCCTTCAATAAACAGATTATGGTCCACTGTTTGCTGGCTCTACCATGTTTTTGTAATCCCTTGATGCTTCTGAGCCATGCAGTAGCCATATGTGCAGAGGTCTGACTGTACTTAAAAAGGAAATTCACCCCAGGGATCAGTTCTGTGGCTCTGCTCGACAGGGGCACAGGGAAATAATTTTCTTGGGTGGCGAAAGCCAGGGTACCTTTATGGCTAGGCTGATATAGGCCCTAGGGCTAATAGCCTAGTACCTACCTATGAACCTATAATCTAGATCCCACTTACAGAGCAAGGCACAGTGCTGGTGAGATGGTGTGTTCAAGGTTCAGAAACAAGTACAAAATGCTCTCTTTTCTTTCTGAGACAGCCCTTAAACTGATACTACACATTCCTGCTGAATCGTTTCAGATTACATCATTCTTGTCATTTCTCTGGTTTAGTTCCCAAACTGCGGTGGTGATGCTGAGGTAGCGCTGTCGCCTCACAGTAAGACGTTGTCCTGTTCGATTCTCAGCTAGAGCGTCTTCTGTGTGCAGACATGCATGAATGGGCATACCTTCATTGAAGGTTGTGCGTCAGGGCTGGCAACTTGGCACATAAAAATCTACTGCCAAACATTAGTAGACCGGAGTTCCACTGCGGCGACCCCTAACCGGGAAAAGCCGAAAGACATAAGTTCCCAGGCTAACAGAACTCAACATTCAACATCTCTCTTTGGTCTGCACCTGCCAGGAAGCCACAGCAATAAAAGACGCTCAGCATGTGAAACCTAGCAATTATCTCTGTCCTAGAACAATAGAAAGAATTTCCTGGCCCAGAAATCCTGTCTCCAAGCTTGAGATCATACACAGTCATAAAGTCCTTTACTTATCAGCTTTCTTCCAGCAGGATGCACTGTGCTTAAATTTTTGAAGCTCGGAACATGACACGACTTTCTTACATTTGTTACACAAGCCTGTGGATCATATCAATATTTACAATGACATAGAATTATTTACAAAATTCTATCTGGCTGGGCTGGCAGCCCCTCAGTTTTTCACAGATGGCACAGATATCTATATCCTCTAGAGTGATTAGGGCTTGCATAGTGTGGAGTATCTTGTTAAGGCTCCTAGAACTGAGAGGTAACACCTTTAGTTCCCTTTGGGTTTTTGCTATGTTGGTTGGTCACTTTGGCAATGCTGAAAAAAGGCTCTAAGGAGGTGGATAATGCTTTAGCCAAAATCTGGAAGCCTAGGTGAGACAGATGCAGGCCAACTTTGGCAAAGCAATGTGGTCTATTGACCATGTCCTCCCAGGCTGACAAATACTGAATCCCCTAAGAATGACAACAGAAACTAAGCCAATTGTTTAAGTCAATTATTTTTTGTTCATACTGTGACACCATCCCTGGTGAAGGTAGAATGCTGCTCAGTGTAAGCTACATACTGGTCTGAGATACATATTCAGAAAAGTCCACAATGTCTTTCTTCATATAGCCCAAAAAGGTACCTCTCAGGTCATTTACATGACAGAATCATACTGTTACCTGTGGTGCAATGACTTGAATGAGTATGTAACTTGGCGGATCCCGGTGCCAGATAAGCAGTTAACACTGATCTTCTCCTTGTCCAGTATGGTAAGTGGAGCATGTGTGTCAAGCAATGGAGTCTTCTATGACAAAAGTCCAGGGTAAATTGTTTGTTTGCCTTATGGGCTTTGTTTTTGGGGGTCCATTGTGTGTAGGCTTATGTGTGGTGTTTCGTGGTACTTTTGTTGTGGGCTTTAGAGATAGCTGAGGATAAGCATTGCTGATTACAGGCTTAGGAACTCTTTGAGGTTTGGGGGAGATTGCTTTTTAGTGTCTCAGCACAAGATGCTCTGTGCGTGTATGTGATAAGACACTATGTGTGGTGTATGTAGGGTGTGTGTTCTTAGCAACTTTGTTTGTAAGTGAGACTGTTGCCTCCAAGGGAATTGTATGTACATTTCTCAAATACTGTTAGTTTTTTTAAGGAAACAAGATAAACAATTCTTTGAACATGAAACAACTGCTACATTACTTCAGGATGCCCATATCTACCAAGCTGGCTATGAAGACATCTAGAAATTGCATATCTGTGTTGTCCAGACCCGTGGGTGGGCTATTAAGGTTTGAGGACTGGGATTTACAAAGATTTTGTAGGATGGTCTTAGGGGTTATGGACTAGAGTTAAGTAGTGCCTTGGATATGGTATCAGATAGTGCCAGAATATGGTATTAGAGCTACCTAACATGCAATCTAGCTGCCCTGAGCTTAACTTCATGCTATGCTTCAATAAATTACACGCTACAGATCTAGTGTTAGTTTTATAGGTAAACTTACTTGTCCAAGCACCTGCGTTTGTGCATGGCACTGAGAATAGCAGCTCTGTGCAAATGTGCCTAATTTACAGAAGCAGAAATGAAACTGAAATTTAACTTCTGCACCCTCTGGCCAATAAATGACTACACTTTGAGCCCCTCAGACCAGGCAAACATTTTCTGCACAAGATGGATGACCTTTATCCTCCTAATGTAAAGCGCAGCAAAAAAATACTGTCATGTGCAATGCAAAAATAAGCAACTTATTCCTTAGCTAAATCATCCCTCTACAGGGTAATTACAAGACAAAACAGTTCAAGTACCAAACAGTAAAGGAGAATAGGCAATTTAAAGCAAAAATATACTTTAAATGCTCAGAAAATTACAAAATACAAGCAGCAATCACTTAAACATTCAAAAACAAGTGCAATACTGCAGTATGAGAACTTATCTTTGCCTGGAAGGCATTGGATTCAGTGGAAACACTTTGTGAACTACAGGGAACTGACAAGGTTTGCTGAGCATTCCCATATAGAAAAGGCCTCCATTACAAACAGGATTACACCAAACTGAGAAACTTATGTTCTGTCTAATATGCAATAAAGCTCATGTGGTAGATGGTAAATATGGGTTGAGAAAACCCCAAAAGGAGCTGGAAACAGTTGTTGGAGGCCAGCAAAGTGGAGTCTAGTTTGTCCAACTTGCTACCACTGTGATCCTCATTAGCATAGCTGGCTTAAAAAATAAAAAAATGGAGGAAGCTTTCCACATTTACAAAACTATTGATTATGTTTGGCATGGTAGTTTATGGCCCCATTCTCAATGCCAGATGCTCAACAGCATAATATGACCAGAACTAGCCTTTTCTGGTTATTTAATAATACTCAGGTGCAGTCCAGTGATTTGAGGAATACTTGTTTTAAAATGATCTGAATGAGGCTGTGCTGCATGGGGATGCCATTTCTTTCCAATGTACACTGATGACAGAGTTCTTTATATTATATACAGTGGTGCAAAAGGTGATGCCTCCTGCATGGGACTGTGAAGGGCTTGATCCCCATAGAAAAGCACAAGTTTAAAAAGTTATGTGCAAATATCATACAAGACATTTTTCTGAAAAGATGTTTGCAATGGTTTCCTTCTCGCTTTTGCCCTAAACCAATTAGTAACACCAACATTACACACCATTTAACATTTTCAAACAAGGTAATGAAGTGCTTGAGTTCTTCAAACTGGAACACTACAAACATCAAATGTTCTCTCCATCTCAGTCCACTAAAACCTCATTTGTGAAAAATACAAACCTATATCTTTTAAGAATTTGAAAAAGAAAATCCGTTATACTCACCGTCAACTTTTCCGTCTTTTTGATAGAACAGTAAGTAAGCATTCTTTGAGCTGTAACAAGAATAAAAAAGTGAACAATTTACAATGCACATTCAAAACACAATTCTTTCTATGTACAGACCATTTGTCAGAAATATTCTCAAATCTTTTTGTATTTGGTCAGGTAATATTCACCTTTTTCCATAATCTATGATTTTAATTCTGTAGACTCAGTGAATCACTGCTAATGTCATTTTAACAGTTTTGGTTTAAATAACAATCTAAAATGTGTCCAGTTGCCCAGCTTGGGTTCCCTGGGATGGCTCTCTTGAGCGAAAGCTAGACATAAAACTAAGTTTGCTAAATATGGGCTAAGGATTGCTATACTCAATATAGGTTCACTGACAGGACAGAGCCGGAAAGTGGATGATGACAGTAAGAAGAAGGGTGGACATCCTCTGTATCCAAGTGACAAGATGGAAGGACAGTGCAGCAAAGCCACTTGGGCTTGGGATCCAGAGACTTTTTCTACTGTAGGGTAGGACATACTAGAAATGGTTTGGGGCTTATGGAGAAGGAAAGGCTTCAGAAGACAGTGAAGGACCTTATCAGAATTAGTGACAGACTTATGGCAATCAGACTCCAGTGAAAGGACAGGGCATTATTCATTATTTCAGCCTAAGTCCCACCAGAGGGTTGTGATAGTGAGGAAAAGAGTGCATTCAGAAAGAAGTTGCAGGGCCTTCTAGCCAATGCAAGATCGCGTGAATTGGTGTTGATAATGGAATGCTCATATCGGACAGTCAGAACAGGATATGAGGACTGCCTGGGTCAACATGGGTGGGGCAACAGGAATAAAGGAGGAGAGGCCACTTCAAACTGGTGCATGGTTTGAAGGTAGCTGTAGAACAAAGCATGTGTATGCACGAAGCATTTCCAAATGTAGCACATGCATATAAATACAGAGCATGTGCAGGCAGCAGTGTAATTTTGAGAGAACAGCCACAGTGTTAACACGTGTAAATGTAGTAGTCAGTGTGCTTATAAGTTTAAGTTACAAGGCTTCATTCCTGATGTGTTTGTGTGTAATAAAGCTGCTTGAACAGAACCCATGACTGCTTGTCTGCTTTATCCTGACCAGACGAGTGACAGTAGCCAACAAAGGATTCTGCAAGAAAGCCACAAGATCACATACATAATTGGCCAGCATGCAACTCAGGTAGACCTCCTCCTAGTAAGTAAAGGGCAGTAACGTAGAATCAACTATTGCAAAGTCAACCCCAGTGAACAGTCAGCCCACAGCCTAAGCACTAGTGGCCACATCCAGCTGTAAGCTGTGGTCAGAGCAGGCTATATATTTTACAGAGACTAGGCAGATGACCTGGAAGTTGACTGGATTGAAAGCATAACATTTCAAAAAAATACTCAGGGCTCTGGTATCTCAGGAAGAAAAGGAAATAGGTGGAGTTGAGGGAGAATGGCAGCACCTCAAAACATCACATGTGAGGACTACAGAACAGTTATGCAGTGAAGGCAGGTATTTAATAAAGTATGTAAGGAAAGCTGGTGGTGGAATGCAGAAGTCAATGAAGTTAACAGAAAAAATGAGTGCAGGGAAAAGTGAGAGATATAAAAGGTAAAACAGTCTAAAAAAGGAATTCCAGATGGCTAACAAAGAGGCTAAGAGAGCAGACACAATAGCAAACAAGACATCAGAGGTACTCTACCAGTATTTGGAAAGAAACCCAGTAGATGGTACAAGGAAACTCTGTTAGGTTGCAAGGCAAAAATAGAAAGATAAAGGCGACAGTTATCAGACACCCTTCATAAGGCATGCCAGCAACAAACTTCTCACCAGTTCGCAAAACATCAGAGATGGAAGGAAGGAGTGCTTTCAGCAGCTTCCGAATGAAGAAAAACACACAGAAGCTGTACTGACCCAGCCACAGTCTACAATGAAAGAGAAAGAAAAGTCCACCATAGAAGAAATAAAAACAGCACTTAATAAAATGAAGTCAGAGAAAGCAGCAAGCTCAGATGAGATCAAGGTAAATATAATTAAGATGCTGGGTGAATCCCGGTCCATGTGAGGCAGAGCACCTCGCTGACTCTGTTCAAGAGAAATCTAGACCTGTGGATGGGAGATCGTAGGTTTACCCCGGGAATCATCTCTGGGTCACTGCTGGACAGAGGCACAACAAACTAATGGGCACAGTATTTTTTCATATAAGGGGTGGCGTAAGCCACAATAATTTGGGCTAGGCTTATAAATGCCTTAGGGCAGATAGCCTAGTATAAACCTATGAACCTATGAACCTATAATTAGGGGAGAAATGGCTCCTGAGGGCATTCACAACAGTACAGAGAGAATGGTGTATCCCATATGACTGGTGAGAATAAGCATACTAGTGCCAGTGTACAAGAACAGTGGGGACCATTCAAAACTGTGAGCGGTACAGTTGTATCAGACTCCTGTAGTACTGCATAAAAGTGCTGGAGAAAGTGAATTAATAAATGAATATGCAGAGTAGCAGAAAGTAAGATGGGAGATGAGCAGTGCAGATTCAGATCAGGCTGTGGCACAACTGACCCACTGTCTGCAGTGAGACAGATTTTTGGGAAGAAACTAGAGATGAGGAAAGAGACCAGATTGGCATTCCTAGACTTATCAAAAGCATATGATAAGGTTCAAGGAAATCTGGTTTGGAACTGGTGCAGGCTGTGTACCAGGATTCAGTAACATAAGTACAGTGTTTGGACTCACAGAGAGGTTCAGTTCTGAGCCCACTGCTGTTCATACTGGTTATGGACTACATTAGCAAACAGGTTAGAGGGGAGAGACCATCAAAGTTGATGTATGAAAACGATGTGGCATTACAAGCAGATTCTAAACAACAACTTCAGCAAATGATAAGGGAATGTAATGCAAAACTGAAGACACATGGGATAAAACTGAGTATAGGTAAGTCAGCTGTCATGGCAGCAAATGGGGGACTCAGAATAAGATGAAAACTGAGAAAAAAGGGAAAACAGTGAAACAGGTGAACAACTTCAAGTATATAGGAGGGGTGATTGAGGAGAAGGGAAGTGTGAATGAGGAGATCAAAGCTACAGTTAGAAGGGCTACAGCCAACTGGCACAGAGTGTCAGGGGTAGTGTGTGACAGAAGAATGTCAAAGAAGCTAAAAACGAAGGTTTGCAAATGCAGAAATATGGGTGGTGAATGAACAGCAGTTGAGGAAACTAGAGGTGATGAAGTGCCTGAAATGGGTGGTAGGATGCATTCTGTGGGACACACAAACAAATGAAAACATCAGAGCAGAGGCCCAAGCAGCTCCAATTACAAAGAACTTCAAATAAAGAACATTATGGTGGTTTAGTTAAACAGAAGACAATCTAGTGAAGATAATTTGGGTCAGATAGGAAGAAAGGCAAAAGGAAATGAAAGCATCCAGCAATGAGATGGATGGACTGTGTGAGAGAAGACCTTTGGCAGTCAAGCATGGCTGTCGAAGAAGGTAGAAATGTGGCACTGAATTGAGAGAAATTGTTAAGAGTTTGCAAATTCACTTTTTTCATTAAGGATGATGGGTGCATATCTATCACAATTTATTTTGACTGCTGATACACATCCCAACACTACAAATTCAACTTCCCAGGGTGGACAGAGACAAAGGAAAGACACACAACTAATGCTATAAAGACCATGTCCAGAAGCTTCATGGTACTGAAGGAGGCCTGACTCCTGGAATCATGGCCACCGCAATAATGTCTAGTAAATGTATGAAGCAAAGGCCAGTTAGCTATAGCACAGATGTCCACAATATACCCATTCTGGAAACGGGCATCAGTGACAATCACATCCCCACACATTGGAGTGTCCTTTAACAGGAGCATTTTCCAGTAAGTGGTCAGCCACTGTGTGCCAAAAGACAGTAGTGTTTCACATGGAAAATATTTGCTTAGCTAATTCTGTCCTGCCTCTACATACATAAAAGAAGACTAATGGCTGATCTGGCTTCCTGAACCTATATACTTTCTTCAGGGAGAAGTTAATCTGCCAGCTGATATCAAGGGAATGATATTTCTCCCACGGACCCCTCCCCCAGAGAGAAAATGTGGAGAGGAAATGACTGATGTAAGTGCAGTTTTGATACCATTCTTGGAAGGAATCATTGGTTAGTCCTAACGAACATCTAAGCTTTGTGAAAAAACAAACAGGTTTCCCAAAATGAGTGCCTTGCAACCCAATGGTCCTACAGACAGAGGCCTGATAATACTACACTTTCTGACCAAAATGAAATACATAATATCCTAGCTAACAAATTTAGGGCAAATTTTACTCCGCCCATAGTTATAGCTATTCTGCAGACTCCACAATCCCAACTACCCCTTTAATTACTGTGGAACAAGTTCTCTAAGTCCTCTCAAAAATTAATACTACTTCAGCCATGGCTCCTGATAACATACCAGGTTGCTTAAATATCAGTGCCAAATACGGCTTTTCTGAACCCCTGCTTAACCTCTTTAATCTAAGCCTCTCCCCAGTCATATTCCTGAAGACTGGAAAACAGCCACTGTAATGTCATTACACAAGAGTGGCCCAATTAGACCCTGGTAACTGCAGACCCATTAGTCTCACTAATCTCAAATGTAAAGCAATGGAGTGTCTTATCTCAGACGTCCTTAATATGGACATTGAAAATCTTAACCCTGGACCCTAATCAATTTAGTTTTGTCAAAAAAGGCCCTGCATCTTTAACCTCATTAATTTCTTTTGAAAAAGTAACCAAAGCAGTGGATAGCGGTCAAGCAGTGCTTACAACATATCTAGACCTGACCGAGCCTTTATCACTATTCTCCAAGCAGACATTATTGATAGACCTGTAAATCTGAATATAAATCTTCATACTGTATGATGGATATCTAGCGGGTTGTCTGACAGAACCCATGTAGTTAGAGCAGCAGGTGGCACCTCTGAAAGCAAAAAAGCTACCAGTGGTATACCACAAGGATCATTTCTGAGCCCTCTCCTATTTGGCATAGTTTTCAAACCTTCAGGCTAGCACTCCTGGGCTAGGGCCAACTAAATCTGCAGATGACTGTAAATTGGGTATTATTCAATCTTTAACTGATTCACAATTGCTCCAACATGAGTTAGACCATGTTAACAATTGGTGCAAGGACAATGGTCTCAAATTAAATGTTACAAATGTATTATAGTTCATTCTGTCAAAAAAAATTTATTTACCACATACAAGGTGCAAACCTTCAATCAGATACTGTTGTAAGGTATCTAGGCACTCTTGTTGATAATTCCTTAGCATTTGACCATCATAGCTCTATGGTAGTTCAGGAAAGCCTTTCTATGTGGCCCATCTTATTTCCAATAGATCCAAAGAAGTCTTAATTCCCACTTACTCATATCTTATCAGACCCATTATTGAATATAATGTACCTTTTGACATGTATTTATCTAAATGTATCACACAACTTGAGAGGCCTCAAGAGATTCATAATTAAGATTTTTGAGGCCACAGTTTTTTAAGTTATCAGGAGAGACTGGCAGCCCTTTCTCTGTATTCAGTCTCTCTACAGATTTCTCTGTGAAGATCTATGTCTAGCCTTTTGTGACATGAAAGATGCAACCTCTTTGACTCCCAAAAGTTTGGCTTTATGAAAGTGCCTAGATACCTTAACATTGAATCTGACAGACTTTGAAAGGTTTACTAACGCTGTAGATAGTGTCATGAACTCCACACAGTTACCTTGACCTGGCCAAGGCCTTCATTCTCTATGCTGGCAATACACAAAATCTAAATGATTTAAAAATTTAACCACATATGGTAACACTGACAGAACCCACACAGTGCAAGTTGCAGGAGCCAATCCAGAATGTATGAAAGTGATCAGCACTGTCCCTCAGGGCTTAGTGCTAGGACCACTCCATTTTGGTATTTACTTCTCAGATCACCAAGCAGACAGCAATGACCACTTGCTAACAAAGTCTGAGGATGATTGCAAACTGGGGATTGTTAAGTCATCATCTGATAGCAAAACCCTCCAAAACAAACTTTTACTAGTAAATTCTTGTTGTACTAAACTATCCACTCAAACTAAATACTCAAAAGTGTAACATTAGTTTTGGTAGCAACCCCTTCCTTGTTATACTGTACAGATGACACATTAAAAAACACAAAATGTAGTCAGGGACCTAGGAAACTGGATTGACAGCTCCTTCTCTTTTAATCATTATGTGACCGTGATTGTCAGGAAATCCTTTTACTTAGCACTTCTAATTGCTAAAGAATTATCATCAAGATCTACAGATGTAATCATTCCCTTATACTCAGCACTGATCAGGTCAGTTACTGAGCATAATGCTCTCTTTAGGATGTATTTCACTAAAGATATCAAACAATTAGAAAGACAAAAATTGTTCCTAATCAAAGATATCAGAAGCCTAAAGTCCCCAAACTTCCAAGAGAGGCTGGAAGGTCTATCCCTTTATTCAATGCCTTACAGACGTTTGAGGGGAAATCTCGGCAATACTTGGTTGTCTAGGACCTCCTGTATCTCTGCAAATCCAATAACTCCACCAGTACTAGAACAAGGGACCTAAATCCTCGCAAAAAAGTAAGTAAATAAAACAATGTGAAGGGAAAGATTTATAATGCAGCACATCCCAAAACTCTGGAATAATCTTCCACTACATTTTCCTTTAAACCTAGACTACTGGATGAGTATCCACAAATTCACTCTGTGTGGCCTGAGAGGTGGTACTGAATGGTCATAAGCCTCAATGGCCTTGGAATATCTACAACTCTACAAATCTTTAAAAAGACAACTTGTCTTTAGGTCTTTAAACATGGCCACAGTTCCACCTTAACTAAGGATCTGAGGTCTCAACAAGCTGCAAGTAAATAGTGTGCAGTAAACAAAATGTGCATAAAGACATGGTACAGTACAATACTAAATTGTACACAAATTAAGGAAGAAATGAAATAAATGCTATTGTCAGTCCGAATCACTACACTGGAGAGAAAATGAAAGGCAGTGATAGCCCAAAATCAGAGTGAGTAACACAACAACAGGAGAGGAAGACAAAAACAAAAAAAACTTAATAAGTAAAAGTAGTGTTAATTCACCAAATAATGCATGGAAGAGCAAGCAAGTATCATAACTAAAAAACATCAGAGCTGAGCAACTACGATCAACAGAGTGGCCGATGGTTGCTAGAGGAGACAACTTTAGTTATTAAAACATGTTTACCTTTCCTTATTTTCTAGAAATGTAATCTATTTAACCTTACACAAGCAATAAAGTCTTATGAATGTCCTTTTTAATACAGTGTTTAATGACATAGACATTTGACTTTTTTACCAGGTGATTCTAGGGTTTTGCCTTGAAAGATGGGCAATGCAGTATCTCAGTGATTTCTGTTTTTTTTTAGAGAGAGTGTGAGCTTGCAGTTGGTATATACAAGTAGAAAGGGGTGTGATGGGTGAAGTGAGACTTACCACCAAAAATGCTTTTATTGTTTATTTTTTAGGTTCGTATGTGGCTTGCAGTCCAGTGATTCTGATGTTTTGTGATTGCATTTATGTGACTCCATTACAAAACAGCTGGAGTTTCAATTAACTGGGAGTCTTTTTTAACACTTTGTTGCATTGCTACACTACACATAAGCATTTGCTTTAAAAGTCATCTTTTTGTGTTAGTCTTGCTTGACTTAAACAAAAGAATAACACAAGTTAAAACACTGTTTCCCAATAAATGTTTTTGGCAGTTTGAGTTTCTCTCTGTGGATGTTTGTTTAGACTTTATTCAAAAAATATTTGCTGCTAATTTAATATTAGTTATTGTGCAGTAAAACTGGTATTGTTTAGATGCATTGCTTGATTCTATATGACTGCATTCTAAAAAATGTTACTTCTAAAGCAAATGGCAGCATATACTATTACATATTTATTACATAGTAACTATTTTTAGCTGTTCACAACTAATTTGCTATATCACTCATATTACTTCTTAAATACTTATTGGGAAGGCATTGTCCCAAATGTTGCAGAACAAAAGAAGAACTAAAGTAATAGAAGTGGTAAAGACTTATCTGACAAGATGGTCCACCACATTGCCATATATAACAGCAAACACAGGGGAGATGGATCCAGAATATTGGTAGGACTGGAAGGCCACATAAATGTGTAGAGATGCCATTCCAGATTTTAGGATCAGGACAAGAGAAGGTTTTGCAACCAGAGAATAGGTGCATCATGGAATGACTAGGGTATTGAATAACAGTCTGTATCCTGTATGTTTGTTAAACTGTTAAAATGTCTGTAAATGGTACTTTATGTATGCTAGTATATGTTAACAATATCCATATATCTGGAGCTTTTCTCCCCGGGCCTCCACTGAAAAAGGACCTGTGTCCAGTCGGGCCTTCCATGTAAACAAATGTAAATAAATAAATACATAAACATGTTATAGTAGACATTTGAGGTCTGTCCCTAACATAGGGAGAGTAACCGAGGTGTACAAATTTGAAAATGAGAGTGAGCACAAGACATATCTACAGTGTATGGTAGGTACTTAAGTTTTAGGAAGTGAGCTATGAACTGATAAAGGGAGATCTGGAAATATTAGTATTGATGTCAGACAAGAGAAAAAGGGAACACCGTATCCCAAAATGAGGATTAGGAGACGTTTCCTCAGAACAAGGCAGGGTTTAGCAGTGAAGAGCCCTGCACTCCAGTAGTTGGCACTAACATGCTTCAAACCTTAGAGCAGGGCAGATTTGGATCCTGGGGAAATATTAGGCATTTAGAAACCTGGGTGGTCTCAAAGTTTAGCCCAAAAAGTGAAATAACTGCCTAGTTTGAAGGTGCTTAACTTTTTTTCTACTAACTGTACTGAAAACAGTTAGCTATGTACTCACCATAACGATCGATGTATGTGGTCCATCTCGCCTACATTCATTACTGATGGGTTTGGAGCCGAGAATCTGCTCTGAATCGGCCGACTATTTTCTAGCACAAAGTCTCTAATTGGCTGGGCTAACCGGTATCCCAGGATGCACCTCGCCCCAACCCCCAGATCTTGTTTGCATACATCGCAATCACTCCACATACACAAACCTCACTAAGAGGAATATCACCCACCAGGAAAAGGAATAAAAAACAATTTTGAAGGGTCTCAGAGCAATTTTCCTCCAAATCCTTCAGGAAGGGGACAGGTGGGAGGGTACGTAAGAATGTAAGCGAGATGGACCACATACATCGATCGTTATGGTGAGTACATAACTAACTGATGTTATGTGGTCCTATCTCGCCTACATTAATTACTTGAAAAATGAACCACAAACTAGAGAAACAAATCCAGAAGCACAATAGCAATAACGGACAACCGAAATAACTTACTTCAAATGTATTTCCAACATAAAATGAAAATGACCCAGCCGAAAGCGCTTACCATTCATTTTCATTTTATGTTGGAAATAAATTTGAAGTAAGTTATTTCGGTTGTCCGTTATTGCTATTGTGCTTCTGGATTTGTTTCTCTACATTCATTACTGATGGGACAGAGTCCCTAGCACCTCTAACCCGGGAGGCTCATAGGAAAATACTCCTGAGAACCGTGGAACCAAAGGAAGCCCGGCCTCTAGATGCCACGTCCAGCTTGTAATAAGAGATAAAGGTATGATGAGAAGCCCAGGTGGCCGCTGCACAAATGTCATCCAAGGAAAGCCTGGCATGATACACTATTGAAGTCGAGACTGCCCTGGTGGAATGAGCCTTAACTGGGAAAGGTAAATTTCTGCCTGTTGATGAGTAAATAAAGGAAATGCAATCCTTAATCCACTTAGAAATTGTGCACTTGGAAACAGGGCCACCCGTTCTATTCTCTGAGAAGGACACAAACGATCCGATTTTCTTGCATGTTTCGTCCTGTGTAAATAGAATCTCAGTTGTCTATGCACATCCAACTGATGAAATTGGAACTCTGCTTTGTTGGAGAAGTTTGGAAAAAACACAGGTAACTCAATGGATTGATGGAGGTTAAACGTGGAAGATACCTTAGGGAGGAAGGACGGATTAAGTCTCAAGGATACCCTGTCCTTATGGAAGATCAAATACGGGGGCTTAATGGACAACGCTTGAAGTTCTGATACTCTTCTAGCCGAAGTGATGGCCACCAAGAATGCCGTCTTCCAGGATAAGAATTTTAGTTTGCAAGTGGCAGCCGGCTCAAAGGGCGGAGAAGTGATGGCTTGCAACACCAGATTTAAATCCCATGGCATGACGGGTTCTGACACAGGAGGGCGAAGTAACCAGGCTCCTTTCAAGAAGGCCTTGCAAAGTTTATGGCCCATAAGAGCGGGCTCGTAGGATACATGGAAGTTAGAAATGGCTGCCAGCTGCACCTTAATGGTCGAGGGAGTGGAGCCCTGTCGGAAGAGCATAGCTATAAAGTCTAAGACCGCCGATATGGGGGCTGTGAAAGGGTCCAGGCCTTGGGCCCGAGCCCAGGTGGAAAATCTCTTCCATTTGCTGGAGTAAATTCTTCTGGTGGAGGACTTGTGAGACGACTATAGGATATGCACCACCTCAGGCGAAAGGGAATGTAGTCTAACTAATGATGGAAGTGGAGCAGCTAGGCTGTCAACCTGAGGGACTGTAGGGAGGGGTGGAACTGTCCTGACATGTGAGTCAATAGGTCTGGCACTGGATACAGAGTCCAAGGACCATCCACTTTGTACCACTGATGGAAGGGGAACCAGACTTGGCGGGGCCAGTGTGGAGCAATTAGAATCATCTTGCTTCCCAAGTAAATGGCTTTCTGAATCACTCTTGGTAACAGAGGAAATGGAGGAAAGGCATAGAGCAGACCGGGAGGCCAACCATGGACTAGTGCATCCCTGGGTGACTCCCTCTATGGGGGTATCAGGGTGAAGTAGTTGCTGCATTTGGTATTGAGAGGACTGGCAAAGAGATCGCAGCAAGGCTGACCCCACCTGCTGAATATCCGAGTCGCAATTCGGTTGTTCAGAGACCACTCATAGGGCATCAGAATAGCTCTGCTTAGCCTGTCTGCTATCACGTTGGATTTTCCTGGAATGTGCGTTGCCACTAGAAACCGTTGGAAAGACACTGCCCAATTCCACACTCTCATGGCTTCTCTGCAAAGGGGGTAAGATTTGGTTCCTCCTTGCTTGTTCAGGTACCACACAACTGACATGCTGTCCGACTGAATAGCAATCATGCCCCGGAGAAAAGAGCTCTGGAGTGCTTGCAACGCTAATAGCACTGCTCTCATCTCTAGGATATTGATGTGCAAGTGTACCTTGTGAACCTGCCACGTGCCTTGGACCGTTCCGCCCAGATAATGCCCCCCCAACCCTATCTGGGAAGCGTCCGTGGTCACTGTGGCAGCAGGAGACAAAGGAACTAGATTCCTCCCCTTGTCCAGGTTGGAGGAACATAGCCACCAATGGAGATCCTGTCTGCATTGTTCCATGAGGAGAACTGGATGAGAGAGAGGGAATTTTTGAAAGGACCACTGGACTTAAAGGAGCCACTGGAGGATCCGCATGTGTAGCCTGGCTAAGGGCACTAGCATGATGGTCGCCGCCATGGATCCCAATAGCTGAAGAACTAACCTGGCTTGAACCTTCTTGTGGGGCAACAAAGCTTGGACCTGAGATTGCAACACTGTTATCCTTTCTAGAGGTACAAAGGCCCTCATTTGAACAGAGTCTAGCTCTGCGCCTATAAATACAATATGCTGTGTGGGCAACAAGGCAGATTTTTCCTAGTTTAATGTAATTCCTAGCCTTTGGCAAAGGGTTATGGTAGCCTCCCTGGCTTGAATGAGGAGATGCCTGGTGGGGGCGGTAAGGAGCCAATCGTCCAGGTGAGGAAACACCTAGAACCCTAGACCTCTCAGGTGAGCTGTCACCACTGCCAAACACTTGGTAAACACCCTGGAGGCTGTGGTGAGACCAAAGGGCAGGGCTCGAAACTGGAAATGACTGGCTCCCAGCCGGAAGAGTAAATGATTCCTGGATGCCTTGTTTATCTTGATGTGGTAATAGGCATCCTTGAGGTCGATGGAGCACATCCATACTCCCTCTCCCGGCAATGGGAAGATGGATTGAAGAGTGACCATTCGGAATTTGGACTTCAGGACGTAGTGATTCAATTGGCTGAGATCCAGAATGGGTCTCAGGTTCCCTGTTTTTTTCGGCACCAAAAAGAATCTTGAGTAAGTTCCTGATCCGATCTGGTCTGAGGGGACCGGTTGGATGACTCCTTGTCTTAGCAGCTTTGATATCTCTAGTGCTGCTTGATCCCTTTGACTGGGTGGAACGTCCGGGATTTTTTTGATTGAGGGAGGGGGGGAAGCAAAGGGAATGGTGTAACCTCCGGTAATTATTCAAAGCACCCATCAATCCTGAGTGATGCTCTCCCAGGCTTGAGGATGACTTGAAAAATGGCCCCCGACTGGCTCCGGAATAGCACAGTCGGGCGATCCCTCAGGGATGCTGATAGGAAGATCCGCGAAAGGAGTCGCGGTCTCCCAAATTGCGGGGACCTCCTCTGCCCCTAGGATGGCATCTTCTAGAATAATTCCCCCCTCCTCTGGAGGGGGGCTCACCATGAGTGGCGGGGAAAGACTTTTGTGACCTCTTGAACCACATCTTCCCTCCTCTCTGAGCCTTGGGATAAGGCCTAGAGGGAAAAGAAAAACGGGCCCCTACGGCAGATAAAGTCTTACCCTCCTGCTCACATATGGTGAGAGTGTCTTTCACTTTGGGTCCGAAAAGAGAGGACCCATCGAAGGGAGCGTCAGTGAAGGAAGACTTGAAAGCCTCCGCAAAGTGACATAGGCGCATCCAGGCTTGCCTTCTAAGATCCAAACCTGAACTAGCTGCCCTACTCACCCCTTCGGCCGCATAAGATATGAGCCTCATGGATGAGTTAACAATGGAACCAAGGGTAGACAACTGGGCGTTAACAGTCTGCACTACCGCCTCAGGCATGTTACCCGTCAAGGTATCTCCCAACTCTTTGAGGAGATCTCTCTGGAGCCGAGTAAAGTGACAAAGGTAATTCAGTGACCGCAGTGTAAAGGTCGCTGAAGACAGGGTACGCTTCCCATACCGATCCATACTCCTGGACTCCTTGTTAGGAGGATGGACGGAAGAAGAAGCTTCTGCAACTTCCTGCTGAGTGGCTGACACCACCACCATGGCATCTACACGGACCCCTTTCGTCAAGAACTCTTTCCCTGGGGGAGCAGACAGGAACTTATTCGGACAACTGGGCACCGGTTCCACGGAATCAGGGTGCTCCCACACCCTTCGACAAATCAGGTCTAAGAGTTCATCGAAGGGTGGAGACACCCAGGAGGCGGAAGGTTGAGCTCCGAATGCCTTGAGGAATACCGACTCCTCCTCAGAGGGGGGCTTGGAAGGCCAGTTGCTTCTCTGCCTCAATATCTCCAGGATGTCAGAGAAAGAGACATCATCAGAGGATGACTTAGGGGACCCCTCTGCATCTTCGAGGTCAGTATCCAAGGTGATGGACTCGTCTTGGGAGTCTATGTGCTTCCTCTTGCACAACTTCTTCCTGGGAGGCTCCTCAGGCACAGACGCTGAGGAGCCCTCAGAAAGTTGGGGACCACTCATGGGGGTGTCCGCAGGCCTTCGAGCTCCGCTGTCCACAGATAGGGGGGGTGTCAGCGGCTCTAGCCGGGGTGTATGGGGACGGAGTGACCGATCCAAGTGATGTCACTGACGACCTGGCCAGTGCGCTCCTCATGGCCTTGAAGGCGGGCCCCCCCGAATCTGAGGACTGACCCGTCTCCGAGACCACAACCAGAGTCGGGGTCCCCCTAGCCGAAGCACCGAGAGGGAGACTCGGGGCCGACAGAAGTCCCGATGCATCCCCCTCGGGCCCGACCGAGGAAACCCGAGTGCCAGAACCGAAATGGTTGGAGCCGATGACGGCTCCGATAAACCCGCCAGGGGTATCAGAGCCGGCACAAGGACATCACTCGGCGCCGAACACTCTGGCTCCAACGAGACAGAGGTGCTCGGAGGAGGAATCATTGGTACCGACAAGGGGGTAGGCTCCGGAGCCGACTGGGTCAGAGCCAAAAACAATTTGGCTAACACCGGCGACTGAAGGAGCCTCTGGACCACCCTATCCACGTCCAAATCAGACAACCTCGAGGATTTGGAGGAAACTGAAGGAGATGAGGATCTCCTACCTATGGACTCCTGTCTAACACTGGGTGACTGGCTCCAAAATAATCGGAGCCGAGGTCGACTCCAGTACCACAGATTCCTCCTGCGGCCCCAAGGACAATGGAGCCAAGCAGGCAGTATCCAAAAAAGAGCTCTTGTCCTGCGGCTCCAAAGCCAAAGGAGCCGAGGAGGTTGTAACTATTTTCAAAATCTTCTCCGGGGACTCCGAAGAACTAGATGGAGCCGGAGACCTTTTCTTAGTTCTGGTAGATTTAGACTTGCCAGTAGAAGAAGCAGACTCCAGATCCTTTTCAAAAGCGAGTTTGACTAGGCCCTTCAAAATCAGTTTATTTTTCCTTTCCTGCAGCACCCTAGAGCTGAAGGAATGGCAGACACTGCATGATTCTTGTAAATAAATTGCACCAAGGCAATAAACACAGATGGCATGCCCATCTGTAACAAACATTTTATAAGCACATTTAGAGCATTTTTTAAACCCGGAGGGTTTATGCTCCTTCTGCTCTTTCGACATGTCCAACAATATCCAAACACTCAACAACAACAGCAGGAAGGCGGGAAAACACAGGAACTCTAATTTAAACGTTCCCTTGGAAAGGAGCCGACAACAGAACACACAATAAAACGAATGCGAAGGAGAGGACTAGGTCCCTCTAAATTAAACGGGCCTAGCCCGCCAAACACAAGGGAAACCACACACACTCTCCAAAAACTAACCGAACAGGCTCAAACACACACAAAACACAACATAGCTATGAAAATAGCTTTTTTTGTATAAAAGAGAAGTACAAAACTTTAGAAAGTTTAGTAAAAGTGTACTTAGCCACAGCCAAGCTCGAGACCACGTCCTAACTCAACGAGCGGCAAACGAGATCTGAGAGTTGGGGCGAAGTGCATCCTGGAATACCGGTTAGCCCAGCCAATTAGAGACTTTGTGCTAGAAAATAGTCGGCCGAGTCGGAGCCGAGAACCCATCAGTAATGAATGTAGGTGAGATAGGACCACATAACATCCATTGTTTTAGTTTTGTCAATATTCCAGGTTAGTTGCATGCCAAATAGCCAAGTGGCTAGCTTGGCAAGGCTGACCTAACTGCTGTTGTACAAGGATTCAAACTAATTAGAAACATACTGCCTGCAAAGGAGAGAATATTCTCAAATATGTCCAGTGCAAGGCTGGAATTGACAAAGACTGTACAGAGGCAACCTAGAATATACTTTTGAGGACATCCTGCAGGATGGCAAAAGCCCTAGATAATCAATTATGCAAAACTCTCAGTGTTCCTTTATGTAGCTACAGAATGACTGCAGATCTATACTATCAAGATCAGAGGTTTGAAATTCTGCTAAGAGAAAGGGATGTAACACAGTGCTGAAAGCCTTCCTGAAGTCAAAAACTGTGCCTGAAAGAGCCATCCAACTATACTGCTACAGATACTACTGCTAAGAGTAGGTCTGTGAAAGTGAACTGCTAACTTAAGAAACTGTTGACGTGTACATGTAATACCAGTTTTGTTTAGATATTCAACAAGTTGATGGAGAAAACATTCTCAAGAGTCTTAATAACTACAGTCACCATAAACATTTCCATAAAAAATGTGAAAATACCAGAACAGAGAGGTTAGACAGATTGAGTGTGAGGGTTAAACATGCAGGTGTCACACAGAAAAGGACTTCAGCAAATGGTTAGCCAAGGGAAGTGATATCTCTTTTGCCAGAATGCCACTGATAGTCGAATGGTTAGTTATATGCAAAGGATCCTTATGAACATTACATGTTTCAGCTAATTGGTGATTCTGAATGCCCATGACTTGTTTCCTCTGATACAAGAGGTTTGGGAGGTCACTCAGTGGAAGTTCTAGCTTTGCTGGAGTTTTCATTTTGTTTTTACTGATTGTTTTTTCAGTGACCTTCTCACTCATTGTTTTAGTTTACTGCATGTTATGTAATTACTTCAGAAGTATGTATACTTAAAATGTGATCTGTGTTTATTATCTTTGTTCTATTTGTTTACTTAAACGTTTTTTTGGAGCTTTTCTCCTCAGGTCTCTGCCGAAAAAGGTCTTCTAATAACCCAGACAGACTAACCCGGTTAACAAATGTAAAAATAAAATAAAATAAATTGTATGCCAGACACAGATCACCTCTTAGCAGTCTGTAGGACACACAGTACAGTGGCAGGGCTTTGAATTGGTCCATGTAGGACATGTTGTTTAGCCCTTGTAGCCTTTTAGTAAGGTATCTCTGTGGGCACTGCTTCCTGCTTGTCTACGGTCATTTATAATTGCCTTGGCTGAGGCTGCAATAGGTGTATTTGGATCAGTGCTCTAACCCATTTTCCAAATGGAATAAATAAATAAATACAAAAGATAAATATTCAGATGACTGCTGAAACTTAAATAATGAGGTGTTTAAATGCTTGAGAAATATGTATGAAACTGTTAATGTTAACAAAATAAAGATGACAGAAATGTGCATAACAGAGGATGAGAATCAGATGTGATTTTAAAAATAAAGACAAATGGTACTATGCATCTTCCAAGTATAATTTATGGAATATGGAAAAGAGGTACTTTGTGGCATTTTGATCAGCCACAAACATGCTATTTCTGTGGAGATGGTCTGCATTTGACTGAAGAATATAAAAAGTAAGACATTACCAATGTGTGTGAAGGAGCGCATTTAGTAAATGCGAATGTAAGAACTGTAAAAAGGTGGGGCACTTCTGGCTTGACTGCAAAGAGGAATAAAATGTTAAAATACAGAATTCAGTAGCAGAAGTAGTAAGTGACAATGTTATCAAACAGCCTGTAGCTGTTACAGAAGATAAAAATGATAACAGTGTGGAAAACAATACAAACATATGATGGGCAACAACATATATAACACAGATATCCCTACCTTAGCCCATCTGTCTCTATTTTTACCCTTTAAGTTAATTTCTTCTCACTGTTAAAAATTCTATTTATACATTTATACTTTTTCTATTCCTACATTTACACCATGATTGTAAACCATTCTTCACTGCTGCTATCAAATTTATTCTATGTTATTATCAATTTATTCTATGTCATCAATTTTATTTTAATGTACTACTGTTTTATATACGCTGTATTGTATGTAATATTTCCTTGTATGTAATTAAATGTGGAGCTTTTCTCCCCGGGTCACCACTGAAAATAGTCTCATTTTAGGCCCAGTGGACTTTCCTGGTAAACAAATGCAATAAAATAAATATAAGATACTGAGTTGATAATACAGCTAGGGGTAACAAAAGGTAGAAAGAGAGACATAAACTATAATGAAAGTGGAAGAGCAATTAGATGAAGGAAATAATATAAATGCAGTACAAAAGAAAAGATGAAAGAGTTAAAGTGAGAAAAAGACAATGAAAACAAACATTCATCTAAACTTAATATGAAAGGAAAGAAAAATGTAAGACCAATTTAATTGAATGTGAGCTGTATTATCAATAATGCTAAGAGGATATGTGTGTTGCAAAACACAAAATGTATTACTGAAACTAAAGATAATTCAAACAACATTTATGGGGGATAAGATTTCATGAAATATAGAACTGATCTGGGATATTTTTCTATTTTATTTAAGGAAAACAAATAATAGATTGCTGTACTGACTGCTAAGGAAGGGTTCTGGTAGTTGATATCAGATGGTAAAAAAGAGTTTTGTTAAGATAGTTGTAATATATGATACTAGAATGAGAGAAAGAGAACAGATTTGGGGGAATTAAGATTTGAGCATTGGTAAATATGAATGTTATACGCATGTATGTGAAAGAAAACAGAATTAATCATGATACCAAAAAGGTAAAGGATTTATCACAGGGGTAAGGTTACTTTTGGGAAAAGAAATGTGGTATACATATAAAAATGGAAATATTATAACTGAGATGGATTACTTTATGATGTCAAAAGGGGTAAAAGGAACACATGGAGCAGGGGTGGCTCGTCCTATCGGACAGCAGCCCTCCCACCTAGAAAAAAAACAAAAAAAAAATCTGTAAAACAAAAAAACAAAAACAGAAGAAAAAAAAAATCGTGAGTCCCAATCCTCTGCGCATGTGCGGACAACTCAGACTGCCTTTATCAGCAGTCCAGATATGGACAAAGAGGTACCCAGCAATCATTGCTGTGAGATACCAGGAATCTGTGCGGTGATGACCGCACAGAACAGGGGAGCTCCAGACTGCTTCAGCCGCAGTCAGAACCAATGAGGAGGACTGAGCTGCTCTCGCGGGACTTTCTGGACAAAGGCTTCAGGTAGGTGTTCGGATTGTGGGCTTGCTTCGTTCGCTGGATTTGGATTACTTCATGAAACCGGGTAGGCGTTCGTTCGGTTGCTGGAGTTTGGGCTGGTAGGTGAAGGCTTTATATCGCTGGCTGGGGTTTGGGCTTTTATACTACTGCTGAACAAAGGGTGTGTGTGTGTGTGTGTGTGTGTGTGTGTGTGTGTGTGTGTGTGTGTGTGTGTGTATGTATGTGTAATGTCCCAGTTATTATATACTGGTGGCTAGAGAGAACAAATGGTGGTGGGTAGAGATACTCAGGCTTGAACCCTGTACCTTATACGCAGGTGTTAAGGACCTGAATTCCCTACCCACCACCATTTGTAAAAAAAAAATGCAGATTTCTGCCTCATCTTTTGATCTGATCTATTCCTCATAATATCTGTGGTTTCTAAATGTTGCAATGCTTGATATTTGATGGTGCAGTGGTAGCACTGTTTCCTCACAGCTGTAGGTTCTCAGGTTTGATTCTTGCCTGGGGTGCCTCCTGTGTGGGGTCCATGTTACAAAGACATGTCTGCATTATTTCTTCCTGGGCCTCTGCTGAAAATTGTTTTTTGTTCGAAGTCAGACTGTCCTGATTAACAAATGTTAAATAAAATTGACAGACATTTGAATTTCAGACTTCAGGTTTCTGAATGTTTAATTCCTTACATATTTGATGGTGCAGTGGTAACATTGTTGCCTCACAGCTATAGGTTTTCTGGTTTGATTCTTGGTTGGGGTGCCTTCTGTGTGGAGTCTGCATCTTATCCCTGTATTTGTGTGGATTTGCTCTGGTGTCCTGTCATTTTACAAAGACATGTGTCTGCAGTATTTCTCCCTGGGCCTCTGCTGAAAATTGTTTTTGTTCCGTCAGAAGTAAAATTGACAGGCATTTGAATTTCAGACTTCATATTCTTCAGAAAATACATAGTAACACAACCTTTTATTCTAGCAATTTTCTAAGTTTATAAGATGAATATTTGAAATTTGTCCTTATTTTTGGGACTGTATTACCCCATTATTGGCTTTGTCCAGGTTTTTTGTGCTAAGGTTGACAGCTATGTCAAGAACTGAATTCACTGAATATGTTTGAGGGCTATATTCCCTCATTACTGGGTTTGTCCAGGTGTTTTGTGCTAAGAGGTTGACAGCTATGGTGAGAACTGAATTCATTAAATGATAGCCATTTAAGTTTCAGTCTTCCTCTTTCACAAAGCAGCTGATTTGGCGTAGTGGTATGTTGCTCTGACTGTTTTGCACAGGGACCTTGGCAGTAAAATGTATGGTGGTAACAGAGCATTTTTCTTTCACAAAGCAGGTGATTTGGCATAGTGGTATGTTGCTCTGACTCTTTTGCACAGGGACCTTGGCAGTAAAATGTATGGTGGTAACACAGCATTTTATTCTAGCAACTTTCCAAGATTATACAAGCAATGTTTAATGTGTCCCTGGTTTTTGGCCTTTGACCCCAATAAATTTGGCTTTTTCCAGATTTCTTGTGCTGCGAAGTTGAGATGCAGTTGAATCTTCTTTTAGGGGTCGCCACAGCGGATCATCTGTCTGCTCATGATTGGCAGTGGAGTTTTACAGTGTCGAGTTGCCAGCCCGGCGCCCAACCTTCCACAGAAGGCTCACACTCGCACACACTCACACCTAGGGCCACCTAGGGCCAATTTAGAGAATCCAATCCACCTACTGCATGTCTTTGGGATGTGGGAGGAAAACGGAGCACCCGGTGGAAACCCACACGACCACAGGGAGGACATGCAGAATCCGCACAGAAAGCACCTCAGCCGAGAATTGAACAGGAGAACCTCTTGCTGTGAGCTGACAACGCTAACCGCTGCACCACCGTGTCCGCCTTGAGATGCAGTTGAATACTGAGTAGATTTTACAAGGAGCTGAGAGCTGCAGGGGAAGAGAAGTTTAGTGCTGCTTATGCTAAGTCAGCTTGCATTGTTAATAGCACAACAGGTTGTGAACTTGCTTTTGATGCAGAAGGTTGTTGGTTCTACTCCCACAAGGGGTGAATGCTGCCGTACTGAAAAAGTTAAGATACTAACTATGAGCCTGTTATCAGTTTGCCATCCATTTCCTATTGCAATATTACTAGCTTATCATTTTTAATGTAATATAGGCAATTTATTCCTCAGGGGCATCAGACATTTTATTTTTCGATGAAACCATGAAATATAAAGGTGTTTGCTAGCAGCAACCTCTTCATTAGTTACAGATTTATTTAATGCGGAATTATTTAGATGACTTTTTTACTTCTTCAGAGACTGAATATTTACTGATAATGGTGGACTGTAGAATTGTGCATATTTAATGATAATGGTGGACTGTAGAATTATTTACTGATAATGGTGGACTGTAGAAGTTTGAGTAGACTTATGATGGAAATGCTCTGAACTGGGCAGTTTTGTCATTATGGGTGCATGCATTTTGTTTCATTGTTTACTGGAAAAATGTTCAAAACAATAGGAAGGTGTATCAAAGAGCACATGTATGTTTCATATGCAAGGGGCCTATGATTTGAAAACAGCCCAGAATTAATCTTTATCTGCCACTGGTAAAATGTATTTTCTTTGAATGTGGGTTTCAATGCTGTTTCAGTGAATGTGAGTTTCAAGGGCAGAGAAGTTTTAATGCTAAGTTTGTTTAGCAGATGTCTTAGTGTTTGTGCTGTAAAATGCAAAATAAAACTTTCAAATGAAGTCCAAATTATCATAGAAGTAAATCAGTATGCACATTAGTGTTTATGGTAAATGGAGTGAAATAGCCAAGTAATGGATCATTGGAATGGCTGCAGGGGGAGGCTCCATTCGACCATGGTTTTGTGAGGGGGAAGGGCAGCAAACTTAAAGACAGCCCCAGCTGAACTATAACTCCCAACTGTCCAAATTTTCAAAGAATGAATAGATTTTTGCTTCTTATTTTTGGTTTGTTCATCATAAAATTTGTGGTTTTCTGGCAAATCATTTAGGAATTATGTCACTAAATAACGACACACTGAGTTTCAGACTTCATAACCTTCAGAAAAATGCATGTTAAAGTAAGACCTGTTGTTCTATCAACTGTCTCAGTTTATACAAGAGCAATTTTTAGTACTGTTTATATGTTCCCCCAATATATTTGGCCTTGTCCAGATTTATTGCATTAACAGGTTGAGAGGTACATGCAAATAAATTGCTTTATAGAATTAGGCATAGACAAACCTCTCAACTGTCCCTGATTTTGGCTCAAAATGTTGCTCTTCCCCCTAATAATCCCTGCGCAAAATAGCAATTTTGGAAGAAAACACAGAGGGTTTACAATTAAGAAATAACTGTAATAATCAGAGTTATAGATTACTTTTATTTCAGAAATGCATGTAGATTCTTTTATTTTGTCATCTGCTCAAATTAGCAGTACTAATATTAGTGTGTCCCTTCTTTGACAGGTTCCCAGCTGTATTGTGTGGCTATTTTATACTTTTACATCACAATTCTGGTCCATTTTTCATAAAATTGTGTTTTTTTTGGCAAATTAGTGACAAATCATTAAAGACTAAAGTTAGAAAATAATGACAGACATTTTAGTTTCAGATTTCATACCATTCAGAAAATTCATACTAATGCAAGACCTATTCTATTATCTTTCTAAGTTTATAAGAGCAATATTTAAAAATTGTCCTTATTTTTGGGCCTTTGTCCCACTTCTTTGTATGGCTTTGTCCAGATTTCTTGCTCTGAGGTTGAGATGTATGACAAATGTGTCAGGGCCATCACAGTCAGCCAGAGAGATTTCAAATTGTGACATACTTGTTGCACCCCACTCCCCCATGTAGTGACTCTGGATGTGTCGAAGCAAGGCAAGGAGTAGTTATGCAGTGTAAATGTGCAGAGTATCCCCCCCATCCAAGGTAGACACAAGTACTAGAGTGGCTTTTCATCTGTCCTTGATTTTTGCAGAATGGTCTGGTTTCTGTCATATTTTTTGTACTGTTGATTTATGCTTTTTACTCAAAGTGCCTGTTGCTCTGTGTTTAAGTAGCAATACTTTAATGACCATCAGGTAAGCTTGGCTGAGATCGTAAGATGCAAGTAAGCTTTAATAAGCATACTGTTAAAGAACTGCCAACATTGAAAGCCTTTCTGTTGTTGCCATGTAGAGAATACTTAACTAGATAATGTATAAGCTTTGGGTATTGAAATGCATATGACAGTATTTGTAATAAAAGACAGGATTACATTATTTTAAGTAGCTCATTACACTTGGAGACTTCCAGTTATCTTTGCAAGCTTTACCCGTAAAGTAAACAGAATACCAATCGTGTGGTCCATAACCTGTACAGTAATCCTTTTAAGCAATGTATCTTGAGCTTATTTCTTGTTTGCTTTTCATTTTTTACTTTGATCATGTTTTCCCCATGAAACAAGTAGATAGCTGTCAGGCAGCAGGTCTTTTTTTGGATAAGAAACATTTTTACAAGTGGGGGCATCATAGATTTCTACTTTCAGTGTGTTACTTGGTACTTTAATAAAGCTGAATATAAATTATAATTAGAACTACAGTGCAAGAAGTGGTTTGAGTTGAGTGCTGCTTGTTTTTCTTATACTTGATTTTGACTGGCATTCCATTAATGTATTTAAAAAGTAATTTATTTTTTCATGCCTCACAACCTTTTTGTTTCCATCTAGATATTAAGTAAGCTGCCATGCAGCCAATGCACTGAAATATTTTTATTCTTCTACACTTCATTTTGTCTTGATTGGACTCTCATAATGACGGTTTGACACCCAGGGCAGTGTATTTAGTTAGTTTTTGTGGTTTTGAGCATAGCTCCTCCCCTTTCTAGTTGGCCGCACCCCTTCCCATTGACCACCCATTCAGCTGTCTCCTGCAGCCCCCCTTTGATTTGAAGTCACCAGCCGCCACTGACATGGAGGTACATTATTAACAGGTTTTTCAGACCATTTGGCAGTATGAATGGAAATCTGTGAGAATCAATGTGTAATTAATTATATCATAACACACAGTGCTCGTATTCAGCACAGTCACTATAAATATTCTTAATTTTGAACAGAGGTCTCCGATTTCATCGCAGCAACTTTCTATCCTTAGAATTAAAAACAAATAATCTCAGTTTCTCAAGCCGTTTGACAATCACTACTTCCAGCCACTTCTCAGAAAAACTTTTAAGCATTCTCAGTTGTCAACTTTCAGGTTCTTGCTCAATGATCATAGTGACATTTTTGCTGCACAAGTTTTGTTGAAAACACTCAGGTTTTAGGCTACAATAAGGATGTACGTGTAGGAATTCCACTTTAGGTGAGCTGGTAAAAGACTTGACACATTGCAAGGAAATATTCCTATAATCCTGCAATGCTAAATGTACATCTACACATTGACAGTCACTATTAAAGCTCTGCCTTTTCTTCATGAGATTTATTACAGTCTGTACAACCCTTCTCAACTTGCTCACCTGATCAGGTGCAGACAATGAACTGGCATACTTGGAAAAAGATGAGGGCAATTACAGAAATTCCCCTCCCATAAATATAATTTTTTAAAAACTTTTTATGGGTGCCACCTACTCTCTGATGTTGACATTCATCCTTATCTCCCATTAACCCATTGTTCTGTGAAGAACTGCCACATCCCCCTTTCAGCAGGTTGGCCCTCCCACTTCAGAGCGAGACTGTCTTGCAGCTTAGGGATATTGTTACATATATACTGACAATTTTCTGCTTCATTGATGTCCTGTAACATGCTCCAATGTCACTATTTAGAAATTATTGACTTTACATCTTTGTATGATATTTTCTGTTTATTCCATTTTAATGAATTTCAGTATTTTTTGAAAAAAACTTTCTTTAGAGCTTGTTCAAACTTTGTTATGTTGTTTATCTACTGTTTTTTAGTGCTTTTCTCCTTGGACCTCCACTGAATATGGGCACTGTACTCAGCAGGACTTTACATAAATAAATCTCTCTGAGAGATTTTGCCAAGTAAGGCGTTGGGTGTCATATATAGATCCAGGGGCAGAGATTTTAGGTACAGATGGGAAGGGAATCCTAAACTAGTCTCCTCATTCCCCCCTCCCTGTCCATACCATGTTGCAGTCAATCTTTACAGTCAAGGGATTCATAATCTTACTTCCACTAAGGCATGTCCTTAGCTGTAGAAGGAACCTCAGTCCCTCCGCCAGGATAGCCAAGCTGACATAGCCTACTCAATCCCACCACTCCTACCCTGGTTTCACAAATGTGTGTGCTACGCAACTTGTGTCTTTAACTTTTACTGCAGACAAAAACAAAGGGAGGAAAAGACATAAATTGTCTAAAACACCATACTGTCAGTAATTAAACTATACATATTGGGAAATGATGCAACATATGTGCCAAGTTTTATCCACAATCCAGCTACTTTAGAAAAGGCATCTTATACTGTAACAAAAGAGATCTGTCTTAAGTGTAATATCTGTGAATGAATTAGAATTTGATTGTCTCTTTCGTTGGGGTGGGGGGTTTATCTTTCCACTGCCTTGTAACAAATTTTTCTTCATACTTAGCACCCCCCACAATAAACTATTTACAGAAAAGGGGGATGAATGAGTGGACTGGTACCCACAAATAATCTTGTTCAGGTGGTAAGACACACGTATACTAACTGGCAAGTATTTCAACTTCAGAAGAGAAGTGAACCAAATATAGACAGGTTGCAAACTTATGTGGTCATCCTCCTGGCACAATGACCTAGCATCACCAGACAACAAAAGCACTACTCTTTCAGGGATAAGGAATGCAAAATATTACCTGTTACAAGCAGAGAGACAAAGAAGAGAGGAATTAGAGGCCACCAAAGTAGCATATATCACCAAATCCTTATCAGAATCTGAGTGTGACCTCACCATGGTTTCTATCATTTGTCACAATGTACTCAAAATAGGGTGGATCATTTTTCTTAATGACCTATAAGGGTCTTATTCAGTGGAAGACTCTAAAACTCCTGTCATAATACATGGGGAACTTTACGAAATCAAAGATTCTGCCAATGTCTAATATTCCTACATTCCAATATGCATGAAATCCAACCACATTAAATCCACTCTACCTCACAAAGGCCAAATAGATATTTGGCCTCAGTGAAAGAGAGAGATGACCTTACTTACCTTTATTAAATGAGCTTCAAATCTGAGACCCTCTCTCACTCAACTTTTCATCCTGTCCAGACTGGCCTCACCAGTATTAACAAGGATATATAGTAAGAGAACCATTTAAAAAATGTTTGATCATTTCTCGAGTAAACCAGTTGAAAAAAAAGATATGGTACCTGTAAGAATGGTCCTACAAAAAAATATCTCCATGCAGACTACAGTTGTCTTGCACTCCTATTTAGCAGTCAGTTGAGGATCAGTGCTCTGCCTCTTACCTTGCTGGTTCCTTTCTGATACAACTGATCAGGATTACCATTTCTTGTACCTTCCAGATAGCCCTATAATCATAAACCAGCCAAAGAAACAGCACTTTAGACAGAGTGCAGCATTTCCTCACCAAATTAATCAGGGGCATGTCTTCCTTGAGCTATACTGATCACATGAAAGTGTTCTCTCGCTCTCTTTTCTGTTTCCTACAGACTATTGAGAATGGTCCTCTCTTTGGCCTACAGAGCCTCAAAAGTTCCAGTAATACATGACCTCCTATACAGCCACAAATCAAACACCCTAAACACCAGATCAAGAAATCTAAATGTCTGGTAAAATATAAATAGGACCTGCTGGAGAGATAGATCTCTCTCCAGAGAATTTCTTTTATGGAATAGAATTCCCTTGAATGTAAAACAAAGTGGTTCCTTGACCCTCTTTAAGTGTAACTTCAATGAATGGTTGGGCAATTGTAAATACTTCCCCATTCTGGCTCCTCAAGCCCTCACAGAAAGGGCCCAAAATCAAGTATTAAATACATCCTTGGTCTGCCTCTCAAGCCCTCACCAAAGTAGGTTGTAACTGTATTAATTATTCAAGTCTGTGAGTAATCACAATCAGTGCCTTGTTACAGTTTATTAACCTATGAATTTGCAATGTGCAGGATGAGGTGTCCACTCTATTTAATAGAGATGGCTATAATTCCATGCCTTTTTCACTGGTGCACTTAGCAAAATGTTGACACTGTTTGTCTCGACTTGGCAAATTATTCTTGGGGTGGAGATGCTATACAGGTAACTAGTAGATAAAATCATTTGGGAAGACGAGTAATCTTAAGCAATGTTAACCATTGGTTCTTTGTTAGTCTTCTGATCAGCCATCTTTGGGTATGCCTTTCCACTATGCCACCAAAAGTCTCCAAAGGTTATTGTGACTACAGGTATAAGAAGTGCAAACATCAATTCCCAAATAATCGGTGCACACTGTTAGCTGCACAAGCATCAGTTTCATAATTCAGTTAGCCCGGAGGACACAGCTGACACATATAACCTATGACTTAATTGTATCAACTGTAAAAATGAAGGATTCTACCAAATCCTTGTATACGTCCTTGTACAGCGACACTTTTATCAGAAAGCCACACTAGTATCACCTGCATTTAGACCAAGTGTAAAAAGGCATATTTGCCCATCCAGCTTTCATACTATTCTAAGTCACATCTGCAGTCACAAGGGCTCCACTGCTAAATTAAAAAAGGATCAGGGAAGAAAGCGCCCTGCTGTGTACCACAAACATTAAACCTCTGCAATATCCATGGGCCTAACCACAGCATGCTATAAACATTGCCACAGATTGCATTTGTTTTTTTTTTTAATTACCAGAAACTAAAACACCCCCTAAGACTATAAAGATGCATGAAAAAACAGTCAGTCCCTTTCTCTGTGTTAAACAGTAATGCACTCAAAGATACATTACCTCCTTTTGCCAAATCAGAACTGCCCATTCCTCTCAACACAGTGCCTAAAGTGTCTACCAGTCATGATGCCTGCCTGATGAAGGTGCATTAGCTTCATGACAAGGAATCTAATCCTAAGTGCTTAGACGGCCATAAAAATCTTACACTTTGTGCTGTAAATAGTATGCTAATGGTCTGCATTAGGAACATTCATATCATGGCTGCTTCACAAGACTGTGAAGGAATCTGCCAAGCAGGACCCTATGAAAATCACAAATTTCCTCAATACCAACATGACTTTCAAGGGACGCAATTTATAGACTTCCAATGGAAGGTCATCACAGCCTGATGCATTACCTAACTCATCACTTTGATGCACTCATGAAGATTCACCAAGTTGGCCAGTGTCTCTGTAAGCTCTATGCAGCATTCATTTAGGGAATCTCACCACTTGCATGAAGAAGTTAAATATTTTTTCAACTGCTTGACTATCTAGGGAGTCCACCTACAACTGCTGCAGCACACAAAAGTTCATACTAGCAATGACAGAATATACCTCCACACCACAGAAGTTCCTACGGCATGCTGACCTTTCCACTGACAGTTTGCAACTTGGCCATTCACGTCATCCATTTAAACCTCTGAAGAGTACAGCCATAAAAGGCCACTCAGTTTTCACCACACAAGGAACCTTTATCTCCACCAATTCTACAGCTGTAAGCTATAGAATAATTAATGAGGAGATAAAATCAAGATCGTTATCCTATGCTATTAGTGAATGGGATGCCACTTGTTCACAGATTTCCTGGTATTCTTTGTCCCTCCCTTTCTTAATGGCTATTGACCAATGCCTAAACCCCATATGCAAAAAGCAATTAAAGGCATCTCCAAGAATGTATCCAGATTTTCAGGGCAGCTGTGTGCCTCCCAAAACAAATCACATAGGTCCTTTATTTTCTCTTTAAAGCTGGGCAGTTGAATGAAAACATTACTTAACTTTTCTATGGTACTCACCAAATGAGAAGTTCTATCTGCCTGGGGTATCACTTCAACTGGCAAAATCCAGCAACAAAAGGTAGTAGAGTGACACTTACTAGAGAACAGTGCATAAATAACTCCTTCCACACACATCAGTTCCTAACCAGCTTCTGCATTTAGTTCTTCTCCTTTCTTTTCCCGGTTAGGGGTCGCCACAGTGGATCACCTGTCCGCTCATGATTGGCAGTAGAGTTTTACGGTGTTGCGTTGCCAGCCCGGTGCCCAACCTTCTGCGGAAGGCACACACACGCACGCATACCCTGGGACAATTTAGAGTGTCCAATCCACCTACAGCATGTCTTTGGGATGTGGGAGGAAACCCAAGCGACCACAAGGAGGACATGCAGACTCCGCACAGAAGGCACCCCAGCCAAGGATCGAACCAGAGAACCTCGTGCTGTGAGGCAGTTTCTGCATTTACTAAAGAGATATAATTTAATATATAGGTTTATAGGTAGGTACTAGGCTATTGGCCCTAGGGCATAATTAAGCCTAGCCATAAATTGTGTGCAACAGCACTCCCTCCCAAGTGGTTTAGTTATTTGCACCCCTGTCGAGCAGGGCCACAGAAATGAATCCCGGGGGGAGTTTTCTATTTCCCATCCACTCATCAAGATTTCTCTTGAAAAGTGCCAATGAGGAGCTCTGTCTCACATATATGGGGACCTTGTTCCAGAGCAAGGGGAGTCTCTGGGACACGAATCTGTCCCTCCCAACATGTCCTGTTTATTGATGATGTCAGGTTTATGTCCCTTGAGTGTGTAGCTCTGGTGGATTGGGTTTTCCTTAGGTGGAGCATTTCTAGCAATTCAGGGTTTGACATAGCCTTGTATGTCAGGCAGAGATCACCTCTGAGTAGCTGGTACGCAACCGAGTACATCTGAGGTTTTTTAGCCTCATGGCATAGGGCATCTGTTTAAGGTCCTTTATCCTCTTTGTGAGGTACTTTTGAGGCCTCTCCAGCTGCTGCAGGTGTCTTGCTAGGTACATCCCGAATGGGGCATTATATTCAATAATGGGTCTAATTGGTGATGAGTAAAGGGGGAGAATAACTTCCTTATTCCTAGATGCAAAACCCTTTGTGATAAGCTGGGCCATGTAGAAGGTTTTTCTAACCACTTTAGCAATATGGTTGTCAAAAGAGAGGTTACTGTCTACCTGAGTCCCTAGGTCTTTTATCACACTCTCTGTGATAAGTGGGCTGCCACCTATGCTGTACTTCATAGGTACTTGTTTTTTCCCAAAGGGGATAACAATGCACTTTTTGGCATTTAGTTTGAGGCCATGGTTTTGGCACCACATATCTGTATCCGTAAGACCCTTTTGAAGGATGTTTACGTCATTTGGATTCTCGATTATGGCACCCAGTTTGCAGTCGTCTGCGAACTTTGTTAGCCATAGTCCCTCTGTGTTTGCTTGCACCTCCAAGAAGCAGATACTGAACAGGAGGGGTCCCAAGACTGAGCCCTGTGGTACACCACTAGTCACAGGTTTGGAGTCTGATCTAGTGTTTCCTATTCTCACTGAATGGGTTGTATCGATTAGCCAGTTTGCAACCCATCTTGCTACGAAGGGGTTTATATTTAGGTTGGTGAGTTTGTCTACACTTCCCGAATAGGGAATGGTATTGAAGGCCTTTGCAAGATAAAGGTATGCTGTGTGAACCACCTTTCCCTCATCTATTGCTTTAGTGACCATTTCGAAGAAGTCTGCCAGATTTAGGAGACATGACCTTCCCTTCACGAACCCAAACTGGGTGAGGTCCAGGGTTTGTAGGTTCCCAATGTCATTGTTTATGAGTTCCATGATGATGCATTCCATGGCCTTGCAGACGAGACTCGTCAGGCTGATGGGGTGGTAATTCCCGGGGTCAGTTGTTGCACCTCCTTTGTGGAGTGGTATGACTGTTGCCGTGCGCCACTCTATGGGCACATAGCCTGAGGTAAGGCTGTGGTTAAACATGGTATTAAGGTGAGGGGTTAATTCATTTTAGAGCTCATGTAGCATGCAGCCTGGGATGCTGTCTGGTCCCATGGATGCTGTGCTTCTTGCCTTGGAGAGTGCTGTTTTCACCCGAGTGTCTGTAATTTTACGGACAACACAATCTTCTGGTATGGATATAAGCCCTTTGTGGGGGAGAGGGTGGGGTGAAGTTTGCACTGAACCTATCTGCCAATATACTGGTGATATAATTTGGTTCCGTGAATTTTGAGCCATTATGCTGTAGTTTGGAGCAGATCTGAGAGTTGCTATTAAGGTTTCTGACATAGCTAAAAAATGTTTTGTGATTGTCTTTGGTGTCCGTTGCGAATTTTCTTTCAAAGCTCGCCTTAGAGTTTTTATAAGGATTTTAATTTTTTGCTAAGGTTGGTCAGGGAGCCCCTCCATTCCTGGGTTTTTATTTTATTTTTTTTGCAGTAATTTCTTACTTCTATTATAGAGCTTGTTTATGGCTGGGGTCCACCAGATCGGTTTCCTCTTTTTGAAGGAGTGGGTCTTGGTCTTGTTCAGGATAGCACGGTCCATGCACTCATGTAGGTGCTTGTAGAGTGCTTTTGTGTAGGATATAGCAGATTCAGTCATACTGACATTCTACGTGGGAGTGACGAAGTTTGCCACCTCTGTCTTGAATAGCATAAAGTTTGCTTTGGAGAAGTTTTTCACCATGGTTTCTTTTGGGATGGAGGATGGGGGTGGTATGTGGATATCTAGGGTGATGAGTTTGTGGTCTGATCTGACCAATGAGGAATTTACCACAGGTGTGGAACATTTGTCCCCCATGTTGGTGATGACCAGGTCCAGTACATTTTTACCTCTTGTGGGGGTGTTTACAAGCTGGTCCAGAGCACAGGAGTTAATGTACTCCAGGAAGTGCTGCGCAAAGGTATTAGTACTTTGGTAGTTTTCCCAATTGATGTCTGGGCAATTGAAACCACCTTGCATAAGGGTGTTTGGTTGGACTCTCATGTTTTCCAATACCTCGTGGAAAGCAGAGTGAGTGTCTTTGGGCAGGGAAGGTGATCTATAGCAAGCTACAATCTGTACTGCAGTTTTGCCCATTGTTAGTTGCACTTGGATGATCTCCGAGGCATCATACTTTGCAAATAGTCTGGAGGTGTGGTTATCCCTGATGAATATGGATACGCCTCCTCCCTTTGTATTTCAGTCCGGGTTTTGTGGCTGAAATGTGTGGTATGAGTTGTAACCTGAAATTGCTGGGGTGCTCTCTTGAGCCTTGAACCAGGTGTTAGTTACCGCACAAATATCGATGTTCTCCATGTTGAGGAGTGCCTCCAGAGTGCATTTTGAGGTTTAAACTCCTAGCGTTTAGCAGCATGACCCTCAGTTTATTATTGCTAGTACTTGGTATGGTGGTGGATTTGTTCTTTGAGCCTTGCCTAAAAAAAGGCACTATGGGGGTGGCAAGAGCCTTAGCCAGTATCCTGAATCCCAGAGGTGACCGGTGCAAGCCATCTCTGGCAAAGCATCGAGGCTTGTCGAGCATGTCATCCCAGGCAGACAGATACTGGATCCCCTTTGAATGACACCAAAAACTTAGCCAATTGTTGAAATTTATCATATTTTATATATATATATATATATATATATATATATATATATATATATATATATATATATGAAATCGAATTACCATTTCATGCAATCATTGAGACCAAATCGAAAACTCATTTCATCGAAAACTCATATCATCGAATCTCAAATCATCGAAAACTATAAAGCAACTACAAATAACATTCCACAAAGTTTTTACCCCCCACACCCCCTGGAAATAAATATACCAACTCCAAGGTTGAACTACAGTGGGGGAAAGAGGTTATTTCCCAACCCCACTGTAGTGCGACCTTGGAGTTGGTATATTTTATTATGGGGGGTGTGAGGGTGCAGGGGGATAAACATAGTAAACAGTGTCTGGGATGTTATTTGTAGTTGCTTTATAGTTTTCGATGATTTGAGATTCGATGATATGAGTTTTCGATGAAATGGTTTTCGACGATTTGGTCTCGATGATTTGCAATTCGATGAAATGGTAATTCGATGATTTCAAGTGGAACCATATATATATATATATATATATATATATATATATATATATATATATATATATATATATATATATATATATATATGTATATATATATATATATATATATATATATATATATATATATATATATATATATATATATATATATATATATATATATATATATATATATATGTATATATTTATATATATATATATATTTATATATATATATATATATATATATATATATATATATATATATATATATATATGCATATATATATGGATCTACTGTATGTCCATGAATTTACTAAAAGTGTGTTTTAACGAAACGCACTTCGTAAATCAAAAAAAAAAAAAAAAAACACAACATTTTAATGAGGCAAGCCCCTGCACCCCCACTAATATTCTCACTCCGAGATTGCACTACAGTGGGAAAAGGGAATGTTCCTCATCCCCACTGTACCACGATCTCAGCAACAGTCTGCTTAGTTGTACATCAACATTACATGTTGATGTACAACTAAGATAACATGCAAACCGCATGTTTTCATTCATTTCCTCCATTAGTTTTTTATTTTTCTAACTTTATTATGCAAAAGAGTGTTTTCAATAAAACGCACTTTCGGGTAAGTACAACAGAAATTTGCTAAAACACAGTAGCTATATATATATATATATATATATATATATATATATATATATATATTTTTATTTTTTTTTTGGGGTGGGGGTTCCCCTTACCATCACTAGGAGAGCTGTCAGAGTGTCTCACATACATCGCTGGGTCTCCTGCCAATTCAACCTCTGCTCTTCTACCAGCACAAGCACGGCTCCTAAGGAGAGCCTAGGTAAAATTGCACTGTCATCCAACAAACTGGAGGGGGGGGGGTTATCATGCCCTACTCAAAACTCATCCTCCCTGCTCACTATGGTTACATCCAAGTGATGGGTATGCAGTGGGGGACGTTTTAATATATCATCCTCCTTTCACAGCTGCTCAGCCACATCCATCTACTCACCCAACTCTTAAGAATGTGCATTCAACTAGACAACATCCCCAGCCTCCACCAGAGATCATTAGGGGACAAAACAACGTCACTACCCACCCTCCTGGGATGGTATCTCCCATTCCTCCCTACCACTACAGTGAACACCATAACCACTAACTGAACTTGGGTTGACTGGGCTACAGTCAGGACTTTATCCCTCTATGCTGCTGGAACAGCCTACATTTAGTACAACAATAAGCAAACTGGGCCTTGTTTGACTCCTTTGGGGAACAATGACCTAGTCGCCATAACCCCTGTACCAATCTGGTAACACTGAGGAGCAGCCAAGCCATTCTCGCTGCCCCCCCCCCCCCCCCAGCGCCTCCATTCCAAAATATTTATCAGTACATTAAGGTTATCTAAAACTAAATCTAGCAAGATCTTTGACTTTTGCACTTGAAATTGATGGTACATATAACTTGAGACTACAGTAACAGGCCTACTATCACATGTTAAGTTCACCTTCACCAAAAATCCGCCCATGCCAGTAAACGAGTATTGTGAAGCCGATCAATCAAATAAATGTTAAAAGCCAAACACAGCAATACCTCTATGTCAGCCTATAGCAGAAAACGATAACTCCCCAAAACCAAGAAAACTGTCTTGAAGGTTTCAGATTTTCCTTATACTTAAGGTGCATTTCTTGCATTTCAACAATTTTATATCTTTATGTGGGGGGATCTGATTCTAATGTATAAATGTTTCACAACAGAGATACCTGCCTAAAATGGTGTGACGTTACTTTCCAGTCAACATGGCACCAGCACTGACCACTACTTTGTTGCAGTGCCCAGTTTCTAAAGTAATACAAAAACATTTCTTATCCTGAGCAGGAAAACTGTGGAAGTTTTACTAATAAGAGTTATTATGACATCAAATTTAAACTGCTGTAAAACTTGGTTAGATACATGGCTTTGTAGTAGGGAATGTAACATGAGTGTTAAAAGGATGCATACGTGCAGATAGTCTCAGCTGAGGCTTTCATTCTGGACTATCAAAAACACTAGAAAAAATAATACTGTCTGCAGTAAGAATCCTGATGTGCTGAAAAAGTTTGGAATGATTTACAGTACCATATACTTCACTGATATTTTAGGAAACTAATGAAATCTTAGAAATCATTATATAAAGCGGGACCAGTCCTACATATTTCATAAAAGTGCGACTATTGACTGTGTTATGTTTACACTACCTAGCAGGAGCATACATTGACTGTGCCTCACAGGTGATGCAAAACAAACAACAAACCGCAAACACCCTTCACTTAACAATATAAAACAAGATGAGTTCACAGGCCACCATGACAGAATCAATGCAGGAAAGAGAAAAAAAAAAGTATTACTACCCACAAACAATATGCACTCCCTGTCTCCTGTAGCAGACATGAGAAACATCATTAATCCTAAATGAAATAAGTTATGTACTCATCATAACACTCCGTTTGCATTGTCGATTTTTCATCTCTCCGCACATGTGGACTCGGATCTGGTCCCTCGGATTCAACTTGGCTGTTAGCAAACTTGCAGCAACCAAAAAGCTCTTGGATACCTCCCCCTTACCCACACTGCATCTCTCCCCATTACCTCAGATCTTGTTTGCTGTGACTACCAGTAGAAAGAGAAAGGTTAGTATTTAACACACAAAAGAGCCTTAAGTGAAACAAATTTTGGTGGATAATGAAATTCAATCTAACCCTAGAGATCCAAAGATCCTATTCCCGTTCAACTAGGACACCAATGGAAGGGGGTTGGAGGGTGGGATTGTGCCGAAAGATGAAAAATTGACAATACAGATGGAACATAATGTTGAGTATATACCTTCTTTATCTGATACTGTTAATTTTTCATCTTCTCCTCACATGTGGGACAGAGTCCCTAGCTACCTTTATCTTGGGTGGACTCACAGGAGAATATTCCCCAGAACAATTGCTTCAAAGGAAGCTCTTCCCCCAGAGACCAAATCTAATTTGTAATAAGTGATGAAGTAAGATGGTTTGCCCAAGTGGCTGCTGCGCAAATATCATCCAAAGAGGCACTAGTCTGGAAGACCACAGATGTGTTCATTGCTCTGGTAGAGTGAGCAAGAATGGACTTGTTAGGTTTTATGCCCTTTAAGGAATAACTAAAGGAAATACACGAGACAACTACTTAGATAAAGTAACTTTGGTAACTGGTTGGCCTTTCTTAGGGCCTGCAAATGCAATGAACAAGAAGTTATGTACTCACCATAACGTTCGATGTATGTAGTCCATCTCGCCTCACATTCTTACCCGTGGGTTCAGAGCCGAACCTCGGCTCCCACTCGGCCATACCCTAGCTCAAAGTCTTCAACTGGCTCTTGGCTAAGAGGTATCCCATGCTGCAACATGCCTATCCCCAGATCTTGTTTGCTGCGAGGTCACATACACACACACAAACACGCTGAGAGGAAGAACCAACTCAACACATCAAGAAGGAGTGCTGAAAACAGAGACTCGACCTCTAGGTCCTCCAGGAGGGGGTAGGTGGGTGGGTTAATAAGAATGTGAGGCGAGATGGACTACATACATCGAACATTATGGTGAGTACATAACTTCTTGATGTTATGTAGGCCAATCTCGCCTACATTCTTACCCGTGGGACAGCGTCCCTAGCACCTAGACCTTGGGCGGCTCACTGGGAAATACTCCTGAGCACTGTGGAACCAAAGGAGGATCTTCCCCTTGATATCAGATCCAATTTGTAGTGACTAATAAAAGTGTGAGGAGATGCTCAAGTAGCTGCAGCACAAATATCATCCATAGACATCCTAGTCTGAAAGGCAATAAAGTAGACACCGAACGTGCAGAATGAGCCTTTACTTTAAAGGGCAATTCCTTGCCATTTGTACTATAGATGAAGGAACTGCAACTAGAAATCCATCTGCACAGAGTTACTTTAGAAACTGAAGTCCCGGGTCTATTGTCTGAAAACGAGACAAAGAGTTGATCAGATTTCCTAATATCTTTTGTTCTATGTAAATAGAAACGCAATTGTCTGTAGACATCTAGCTGATGAAACTTAAATTCTGCCTTGTTAGAGAATTCAAGGAAAAACACAGGCAGCTCGATGGACTGGTTGAGGTTGACCACCGAAGCAACCTTAGGCATAAAGGAAGGATTAGGTCTTAGTGAAACCCTATCCTTGTGAAATACCAAGTAAGGGGGCCGAATCGATAAAGCTTGGAGTTCAGAGACCCGCCTAGCCGAAGTGATGGCTATCAAAAAGACTGTCTGCCAAGACAAAAATTTAATGTCACAGGTTGCCGCTGGCTCAAAAGGAGGCGAGGTAAGCCGCTGTAACACAAAATTAAGGTCCCATGGCATTACAGGATCAAATATTGGCGGTCTAAGTAGCATAGTCCCTTTCAGGAAAGCCCTACAAAGTCTGCCATTAGATTGGGTTCATTAGCAACATGAAAACTAGAAATGTCTGCCAACTGCACTTTGATAGTTGCCGCAGCTGATCCCTGGCTAAACAGTTGAGAAACAAACACTAAAACTCATGAGATGGGAGCTGTATAGGGACCAATCTGCCTTTCATGAGCCCAAATGGAGAATCTCTTCCACTTACTGGAACAAATGTTCCTAGTAGAAGGCTTGTGGGAGGAAGACAGAATATGAACTACCTCTGGTGAAAAATCATGAAGCCTGACTAGAGACGGAATTGGAGCAGCCATGCTGTCAACCTGTGGGTCTGAATGGAGGGGTGGAACTGCCCTGACATATGTGTCAACAGATCTGGCTCTGGGTCCAGAATCCACAGATTGTCCATTAGATATGGGTGAAGAAAAGGAAACCAGATCTGACGAGGCCAGTGTGGTGCAATCACTATCATTTTGCTTCCCAAAGACTGTGCTTTCTGAATAACCTTCATTATCAGGGGAATTGGAGGGAAGGCATAGAGAAGACCAGAGGACCAATCATGAACAAGAGTGTCCCTGGGTGCCTCCCCATTCGGGGGAATAAGGGTGAAGTAGCTGCTGCATTTGGCATTGAGGGGGCTGGCAAATAGATCACAGCAAGGCTGACCCCATCTGTGGAAAATCCGTTCCGCAACTTGTTCGCTCAGGGACCACTTGTGAGGCATCAGAATAGCTCTACTCAGCCTGTCGGCAATCACGTTGGACTTCCCCTGTATGTGCATTGCCACTAGAAAGCACCGGGAAGATACTGCCCACTGCCACACTCTAAGTGCCTCTCTGCAAAGGGGATATGACCTGGTTCCTCCCTGTTTGTTCAGATACCAGACCACTGACATGTTGTCTGAGTGGACTGCAATTGTCCCATGAGGAAGAAAGCTTTGAAGTGCTTGCAATGCTAATAACACTGCTCTCATCTCTAAGACACTGATATGCAAATGGATCGCGTGTTCCTGCCACGTGCCTTGGACTGTCCTGCCAAGATAATGCCCCCCTACCCAATCTAGGAGGCATCCGTGGTCACAGTGGCCATCGGAGAAGGAAGAACGAAAGGCATACCCGCGTTCAGATTGCTGGTCTGAAGCCACCAGTGCAGATTCTGCTTGCACCTGTTAGTTATTACAATAAGATGGGAGAGCGGGAGACGCTGAAGAGACCATTGGGCAAAAAGTAGCCACTGAAGAAGCCTCATGTGTAGTCTTGCAAGAGGAACTAGCATAATCGTGGCAGCCATGGTCCCTAACAACTTGAGGACCACTTTTGCCTTGACCTTCTTCAGTGGTAGTAAAGCGTAGACCTGCTGCTGTAAAACCTGAATTCTCTCTTCTGGCAGGAAAACCCTCATGAGCACCGTGTCTAATTCGGCGCCAATAAAGGTAACATGCTGCGAGGGCAACAATGCAGACTTTTCCCAATTCAAAGTAATTCCCAGACTTTGGCACAGTGCAATAGTGGCGTCCCTGTTCTATAGCAGTAGATGCCTGGTGGTGGCAGACAGGAGCCAGTCGTCCAGGTATGGAAACACTTGGAATCCCTGACGTCTCAAGTGAGCCATTACCACTGCCATGCATTTGGTGAACACACTGGGGGCTGTGGTGAGACCAAAAGGCAGGGCGCGAAACTGAAAATGACTGGCTCCCAGCCGGACGAGTAGGTGACTTCTGGATGCCCTGTCCTTTTTATATGGTAGTAGGCATCCTTGAGGTCGATGGAGCACATCCACACATCTTTCCCTAATAACGGGAGAACTGACTGTAACGTGACCATGCAGAACTTGGACTTCTCTACATGAAGGGTCAAACAGCTGAGATCCAAAATGGGACTCAGGTCCCCTGTTCTTTTTGGCACCAAAAAGAATCTGGAGTAAGTCCCTAATCCTACTTGGTCTGAGAGGACAGGCTGGATGGCTCCTTTTAACAGCAACTTTTGAACTTATAAGGTTGCGGAATCCCTTTGACTGGGTGGAATGTCTGGGATTCTTTTGTTTGGAGGGAGATATGAAAGCAGGAGAATATGATAACCTCTGGAGATTATCCCTAATACCCACTCGTCTTGGGTGATGTCTCGCCAGGCTTCTGGGTATACAGAAATGTGACCCCCGACTGGCTCCAGAGATGCACAGTCGGGCCTCCTCTCAGGAGCGCTGGTAGGGAGAAACACGAAAGAAGTAACAGTCTCCCTGGTTATGAGGGCCTCCTCTGTCTCTAGGGCGGTGTCTACCTGAATTTCCACACCCTCCTCCGCCTCTGGAGGGGGAATCACTCTGTGCGCCGTGAAAAAAACTTTGCGATTTTCTGAACCACATTTTCCCACCTTTCTGGCCCTTGGGATAAGGTTTAGAAGGCATGGAAAAATGGACTCCCATGGCAGACAGGGTTTTTCCTTCCTGCTCGCACCTAGTGAGAGTTTCCTTCACCTTGGTTTCAAACAAGGATGGACCATCAAAGGGCACGTTGGTGAAGGTAAACTTTAAAGTCTCCGCAAAGTTGCACAGGCGCATCCAGGAGTGTCTCCTAAGAGAGACTTCGGAACCCGCAGCCCTGCTCGCTCCATCAGCTGCGTAAGAGATCAGCCTCAGGGAGGAGTTGGTAATAGAATTTAGGGTAGACATTTGAGCATTGACTTTCTGAGCCACAGCATCAGAAACGTTACCCTGTAGAGAATCTCCCAACTCCTTTAGGAGATCTCTCTGGAGCGGTGTAAAATGTGACAAATAGTTCAGCGACTGCACTGTAAAGGCCACTGAAGAGAAAGCACGCTTCCCATACCTGTCCATAGCCCTGGACTCCTTGTTAGGAGGGTGGACGGTAGATGAAGTTTCTGCAAGTTCCTTCTTGGTGGCTGCTGCCACCACCATGGCATCTAGAATGCCTTTTGTAAGAAATTCTTTATCAGGGGTAGCAGATAAAAACTTGTTGGGTCTCCTAGGGACTGGTTCCACAGTGTCTGGAGTTTCCCACACCTTTCGACAAATGAGGTCCAGGAGCTCGTCAAATGGGGGAGAAACCCAAGAGGTGGAGGGTTGGGACCCAAAGGCCTTCAGGAACACCGACTCTTCCTCAGAACGGGCTTTAGATGGCCAGTCGCCTCTCTGTCTCAGTATTTCGAAGATATCTGAAAAAGAGATCGTCAAAAGACGACTTGGGGGACCCCTTTGACTCCTTGAGGTCGGTGTCAGATGTGAGAGACTCATCTTGAGTGTCAATGTGCTTCTTCTTGCACACTCTCTTTCTGGGTGGCTCCTCAGGTAAAAAATCTGGGGAGGCCTCAGAAAGCTGGGGACCACTCATGGAGGTATCGTGAGGCCTTAGGTCTCCGCTGTCCCTAGATAGAGGGTGATCTGATACTGATATTGGTGCTGGAGGGGGAACAGTGTCGGTGCCGTAAGATGCAGCTGACGACCTGGCCAGTACACTCCTCATGACCTCGAAAGCTGATCCCCTTGGTTCCGAACATCGACTAAGTGCAGAAGACACCCTCGGAGCCGAGGAAATAAGGTTCGAAGCCGATGTCGGGTCCACCCTCACCCGAGCTGAAGTGCCGAGAGGAAGGCTTGGAGCCAAAAAGATCGACCAGAAACCTCCCACTAGGCTCCGAACGGCAAACTGTGAATCCTGAACCCCGTGGATGGTGCTGACTGGGTCGGAGCAGAGATCAGAGCCAAGATGCCAGAAGGGGCTACTGGAACCGACCTCGAGGCATCCAACGGAACTGACAGCTCTGGCTCCGAAGAAAGGTCCAGAGGAGGAACAGCCAAAGATGAAGGGAGGACGGGCTCTGGAGCCGACTGGGCCGGAGCTGAAGGCAATTTAACCAGCACCGATGACTGGAGCAGTTTCCTCATCACTCTATCGACATAGTCATCGGAAAGGGTCCTAGAGGACTTAGAGGACATGGTCGTGGATCTGGATCTCCCTATAGAGGGAGACCTATGAGTCTGAGAAACCGGTCGAAAAACTGGAGACCGGCTCCGAACTGAAAGATCTGTCACCAGCTCCAATAAACCGGGAGCCGATGTTGACATCATCAATACACTGTCTTCTGTCGGCCCCAAAGCCAGTGGAGCCGAAGAAGCAACTGTAGTTATATTGATTTTCTCTCGCGGCTCCAAGGAGACTGACGGAGCCGGAGAGTGTTTCTTAGAGGATTTTTTGTCCGTCTTTTTGTCTGGTTTGGAAGGAGAGGACCTGGAACTTGAAGACCTCTCCAAATCCTCTTCAAAGGAAGGTTTCAGCAATTCCCTTAATATTAGCTTGTTCTTCCTCTCTTGCAGCACACAGGGGCTGAAAGCATGACAGAACAATCAGGATTCCTGTAGATGAATAGCCCCCAAGCAATACACGCACACAGAGTGTCCATCCGTCAAAGACATCTTGTTATTACACTTTTTTAAAACCCGAAGGCCTGTGCTCTTTAGAATCATTAGACATGTTAATGACAAAAACACACACATACACAGGGGAAAACAGTAGGGACACCTTCACCACAGCAACCAAACAGACCGTGGGAAACTAGAGCCTCTAACTTAAACGGCCTAGAGACCTCGGGATAACCACAGGGAGGATTAGGTCCTCTAAGTTAAACGGGCCTAGCCCAGGTAAAAAGAGAACAAAAAACAGTCACACAACAAAGAACCCGCTAACAGGTCTGCTACACAAAAAAAAACGGGAGGACTCGGTCCTCTAACTGAAACGGGCCTAGCCCGTAAACAGCAAAGAAGGAAACGGGATACCAATAAAGTTTCAACTGAAGTGGTCAAAAGCAAAACACACACACAAGCTATGAAAAATAGCTTTTGGAGCTACTAAGTTGAAATACAAATAGAAAAATTGTACTTAGCCACGGCCAAGAGCGAGACCAGATCAGAGCTGTACGAGCGGCAAACGAGATCTGGGGATAGGTGCGATGCAGCATGGGATACCTCTTAGCCACGAACCAAATGAAGACTTCGAGCTAGAGTATGGCTGAGTCGGAGCCGAACGGTTAAGAATGTATGCGAGATTGGACTACATAACATCAGTTGTTTTGCTCTCTCAAATTCTTTGGTTCTAAGCAAATAGAAATGTAATTGTCTAGGAACATCCAACAAATGTCATACACATTCATCCTTATTACTAAAATTAGGGAAAAAAAACAGGCAAATGCATAGCCTGATTAATATTTGAGAAACAACTCTGGGCAAGAAAGAGGGGTTGGTACGCATAGAGACTCTGCCTTTATGTAAAAACAAATACAGGCTCGAGAAGATAGTACTAAAACCAGAACAGATCGAAGAAGGCACAAATCCTTTTCAGCACACTATGCTTTAATGAACAAACGACTCTTCAGTCCACCAAAGGAGAAAATACATAAAACGACTTTTCAGTCCACAGTAAAACACATTAACGTAATTCAACAAACACTGCGTTTTCATTTCAAGGAACTTCATCAGATGGAGACAAATGCATACCTAAACACACCCAATTTATACACTTCAAATTAATTAATTAAAACATTTAATTAAAGTGAAAAAACAGTCGTCCTCTACATTTAAAGGGCTAGAAGCTACTCTATAGTGCATTCAGCAATAAATTAAATACATTTTAAAACGCATCAAATATTCAATTCTCTAACTTAAAACAATAATAATTTAATGCTTCAATATTAAAATCATTAGTAAAATAACTATCAGATTTATTTATTAATAAATTATTAAATAATAAAATCCATTAATCTAGGACAATGTCTATAAACAAATATCCTACTAACACCATCCACTGTTAAGATCTCAGCTTAAGCACAGGTGCCAATGAGATGGCATTGTTTAGCCCTGGGAATTTGTTAGCATCCAGAAAAAGTTGCCACAATAATTCTTTATATTCAATTGAAGTTTCCCATGGGCCACCCCTTACATCTTTTTCCACAATTTCCAAAACAAAGAAGCTAAACTTTGCTTCATGGCAACTTAATTTGTGTCTATACAAAGCATTATTAGTACATTTTATTCTAATCTCATAATAATGCTCATATATTCTATTTTTTAACTTTCTTTCCGATTTTCCTATATAAAATGCATCACAATGGTCGCACAACCCTAAATATACAATCCCAGAGGTATCACAATTAGCAAAATGTTTACTTTGAATCAACTTATCCCTACTAACTATGAAAATAGTGTCCTTTGTACAGATATAGGGGCATTGGGAACATCTTCCGCATTTGAAGGTTCCTATTTTTCCTTCCCTAACTTTTTTCATATCATATTTGCCTTCTAATATGGTCTTTAAACTTTTGCCCCTTCTATATGTACATTTCAAAGGTTCTTCAAAGATACATTTAAGGTCTGAAATCTGTCCAAACCTATTCCATGCTTCTTCCAGAATCTTCTTAATTTTGGGTGCACTACCATTGTAATCCACTACAAAATTACTTGCGCCTTCATAATTATTCTTATTAAGCTTTGTCTCATTCAAATCTCTTTTCACACCTAAAATAGGTTTAAATTTATCATGTCTTGCTCCCCTGACCTCCCTCTCTATCCTTTCTATGAGGTCTTTGGGGTAGCCTCTATCTATAAACATATTGTACAAAATATTACACTCATCCTCAAAATCACTCTCTCTAGATGTCATACGGCTTCCTCTCACATATTGCCCTTTAATGATATCGTTTTTCTGGTGGTAGGGGTGTGCACTATTAAAAGCCAAATATGAATTAGAGAATGTTTCTTTTCTAAAAATCTTTGAGTAAAAAGTATCATCACCCTTGCCTATTGTAATGTCCAAATAATTTAAAAATTTCCTATCCTCTTTATAAGTAAATTTTAAAAATTCAGTGGATTCTGAAATATACTTAAAAAATTAATCCTCTGGACCAACCCACAAAAAACACATATCGTCCAGAAAACGCTTATAAAACTTCCAATTGTGGGCATATTTTGAATTAATAATATATTTGTCCTCCCAGGCTGATAAAATAATATTAACATATGTGGGGGCACATCTTGCCCCTATCCCTACACCCTGAATTTGCTTAAAAATCTCCCCTTCAAAATGAATAAAATTGTTATTTAGCACTAAATCCATCAATGTTAAAATAAGATAAAAATCATTATTATTAAAACTACCATATTTTATGAGGGCTTCTTCAAACCACATCATCCCTTCATCATGCGGTATAGATGAAAACAAATCCACTATGTCAATAGTAATAAAAATAATCTTTTCATCATAAATATCTTGTGTTATATTTCGCAACAAATCCCAGGAATCTTTCACAATCCCCTGCCCTCCTAATGATAGGGCCTTCAGTTTTACATCTAACCATCTTGCCAGAGGTGCGGTAACTGAGCCCTCTGATGTAACTATGGGTCTTAATGGGGGATTTTCCACAACTTTATGAACTTTTGGTACCCCAAAAATAGTGGGGACCTTAGGTTTTTCAACATGAAGGAACTTAAAAGTTTCAACATCTATGGAACCTTCCAAAAGTAAATCATTTAGTACCATATATATTTTCCTATTGCCAATATTAATTTCATTAATGGAGGCTCTTACATATTTATCAGAGTCGCCCAGTATTTTCATAATTTTAGCTTCATATAAAATGTTATCCATAATAACAGAGCCTCCACCTTTATCTGGTTTCATAACTCTTACCGTAATATCCTCCCTTATATCCCTTAATAAACTGTATTCTTCCTTGGTCAGATTATATGTCATTTTATTCTTTGAAAGCTCAACTCTAAGTTTATTCTCCATTAAAACTTCAAAGTTTTTTAATTGTGGGTGTAAGGGCGGGTTATACATGCTCTTTCTTCTCAGCACTTCACCATTCAGACTAAAATTATTATGCCCTTGAAATAATAATTCCAAGTTTTTCTTCCTTAAAAATAACTTAAGGTCTATAAGCACTTTACTAATATCAGCCTTCACATTTGGGACAAATTTAAGACCTTTTGATAGAAGGGAAAAGTACACTTTGTTTAATTCATATTTACTATAATTGTATATAGTATAACCTTTGTATTTATTAATACAGCCTTGTGAAACTATAAAATCTGCATTAATAGAGTTGTTTAACGTATATTCTCCTATCCATTCCACTGCTGAAATTTTTTGTTGTTGCTGTTGTTCTTGTTGCCCCTCACACCCATATATGCCCCATAATTGTAGTTTTTTTGCTGATAATTTTTTATTCTCTCCGACCTTCTTAAAGGGGGGTATTCTGTTTGATCATCCAAATCACCTAACACATCCCCTCTATGCGGCATATATTCATAATATTCACTCCCTCTCCTATCTTTACCAGAACCATCCTGATTTCTATTAGAAAAATATCTTGGTTTGGGGTAACTCACTTTATCCTTATATTCTTTAATATCTCTGTCTAATTTCCTACTTTTTCTAATATACGCTTTATTTATATTATTTTCAATCTTATGCAATATTTCATAGTACTGTCTCTGACCTTCCTCCACAGAAAATAAGAGATCTGTAATTTTCTGATTAATAGTTTCAATTGTACTAAATAATATTTTCATTTTCCTTTCATTTTCTCTTATAATTGCTTTTAAAATTTCAAATCCACAATTATCGAATATATCTAACAATTCATAATGAAACACACTTCCCTCCTTCACTTTGTTAGGGTATTTAAACACTCTCAAGTCCTTAGGCACAATTTTTAATCACAAACATTCTTTTAGGTATGCATTCTCCATTTCAAAATTTTTATATTTAAAAAGAACATCATCCAACAGTTTAATATTATAATCATAATTCAACTCATAATCCCCCTCTTGCTGTGAGGGTATTTTATTGTCTTTAAAACAGTATTGTTTTTGTAAAATACTTTTAAAGTCCATTATAAATCTCTCACCAGTTTGTTTTTGTCCATCCAAAATGTTTTCTTTATCATTATTAGTCCCAGCACTCGCAGCATTTTCAGTCCTAACAATCGATGGGACACCCGGACTGGTATCTCCAGTCACTATACTTGTATGAGGTTTAGAAATCTTGCTACGTACTGCTACCAAGGGCGCTCCTTTCGCGCCATTACGTTTGGATTTAGATAGCATTTCCTGATTCCCCGGAACCCCAGGAGATGATGTCAGCAAAGGCTGACTCGCTGGAGTCAGTAATTCGATAAGCTGTGACAGTTGGTGCGATAACATGTCAAACCTTTCAAGTCCCCCCCCCCCCCCCACTAGGGAGCTTGCTTAGAATTTGTAGCCTCTTCCGATTCCATAATAAACCGAAACAAAAGCAAAAAGGAATCACTGCTCCAAGGAACTACCAAACAGTACTAAAACCAGAACAGATCGAAGAAGGCACAAATCCTTTTCAGCACACTATGCTTTAATGAACAAATGACTCTTCAGTCCACTAAAGGAGAAAATACATAAAACGACTTTTCAGTCCACAGTAAAACACATTAACGCAATTCAACACACACTGCGTTTTCGTTTCAAGGAACTTCATCAGATGGAGACAAATGCATACCTAAACACACCCAATTTATACACTTCAAATTAATTAATTAAAACATTTAATTAAAGCGAAAAAACAGTCCTCCTATACATTTAAAGGGCTAGAAGCTACTCTATAGTGTATATGTGTGTATAGTGTGTATACAATATATCTATTGTACTTAGCCACGGCCAAGAGCGAGACCACATCAGAGCTGTACGAACAGCAAACGAGATCTGGGGATAGGTGCGTTGCAGCATGGGATACCTCTTAGCCACAAGCCAATTGAAGACTTCGAGCTAGAGTATGGCCGAGTCGGAGCCAAGGTTCGGCTCCAAACCCACGGTTATGAATGTATGTGAGATTGGACTACATAACATCAGTTGTTTTGCTCTCTCAAACTCTTTGGTTCTAAGCAAATAGAAATGTAATTGTCTAGGAACATCCAACAAATGTAATACACATTCACCCTTATTACTAAAATTAGGGAAAAAAAACAGGCAAATGCATAGCCTGATTAATATTTGAGAAACAACTTTGGGCAAGAAAGAGGGGTTGGTACGCATAGAGACTCTGTCTTTATGAAAAAACAAATACAGGATCGAGAAGATAGTGCTTGAATCTCTGATATCTGTCTCACAGATGTGATAGCCACCAAGTTTTCCAAAGAAGGTACTTAATATCGCAAGTTGCTGCAGGTCTGAAGGGTGGTTGACCAGATTTAAATCCCAAGGAGGAGTGGGATCCTTGTGTGAAGGTTTCAATAACATGGCTCGTTTTAAGAAGGCTTTACAAAGTTTGTGGGAAATCAAGGATAAGTTATCTATTCCAATGTAAAAATCTGAAATGGCTACTAACTGTACCTTAATAGTAGATGCTGCTGCTCCGTCATTGAAAAGGTGAGCTAGGAATTCCAGAATGAAATGAATGGGAGCCGTGAAGAGATTGATATTGCTTTGATGTGCCCAAATTATGACTTATTCTAATTTACTCCTACATAGCTTCTGAGTAGATGACTTATAGGAGGATATTAAGAAATGATGGCCTTGGGAGGACAGCATAGGTTGTCTGGCAATCAATGGAACTGGAGGAACCAAGCTGTCAGCTTGAGATTTTGAAGGTTGGAATGAGTCATTCTTGTTGGATGTGACAACACATCTGGAAAGGGATCCAGAAACCAAGAATCCTTCTGTAGAAGAGGCCAAAGGAAGGGAAACCAGATTTGCCGTGGGCAAAAAGGGGCAATGAGGATTACTGTCCTCTTCAACATGTTGGCTTTCTGTAGGAATTTGGGAATCAATGGAACAGGGGGAAGGGCATACAGTAGTCCAGAGCGGGGGGGGGGGGCAATCATGTATTAGAGCATCCCTCTGGTACTTCCCTGGTGAGGAAGTTAGGGTGAAGTAGCTGCTGCATTTGTTATTTAAAGAAGAGGCAAAAAGACTGCAGTAAGGCTGGCCCCATGAGTGGAAAATATTGTCCACTAAAATCTGGTTGAGGGACCACTCCTGTAGCATAAGAATTGCTCTGCTCAACTTGTCAGCTATGACGCTGGATCTCCTCGGAATATGCGATGCTATCAGAAAGCAGCTGGATAAGATCGCCCATTGCCACACTCTGAGTGCTTCCCGACAGAGAGGGTATGATCTGGTTCCTTCTTTTTTTGTTTATGTAGCATACTACTGACATTTTGTCTGACTGAATCGCTACTGTCCCTAGAGGGAGAGCAGTCTGAAATGCTTGAAATACTAGAAGCACCACTCTCATCTCCAGGATGTTTATGTGGAGCCTGGCCTCGTCTGTGGACGAGGTACCTTGGACTGTCTTCCCCAGATAATGCCCCCCACCCCATCTGGGAAGCGTCCATGGTCACCATAGACTGTGGTTGAGGGGAAACAAATGGTTGATCTTTTGTCACCTGTTGTGAATGGATCCACCATGAGAGATCCTTTTTGTATATATCTATTATGAGGATCTGATGAGACATCACTTAACAAATTATTGATCATTCAGAGGCTAGAAGCCATTGCAAAACTTGTATGTGAAACCTGGCTAGTGGAACCAACACAACTGCTGCAGCCATAGATCCTAAGGCCTGTAGAACATATCAGGCAGCAACTTTCTTGTTTCTGATCAACCTTGCCAAACTTCCTCTGTCCAGTGTCTGAATGGTGTCTGGCAGGGCTCCGATGAAGTCTATTGTTTGAGTGGATTCCAGATGAGATTTCTGATGATTTATGGTTATGCCTAGTTCCGAACAAATCTGAAGAACAGAGTTTGTTGTGTGAACTAGTAGATGCCTGGTCGGGGTGGAAATGAGCCAGTCGTCCAAGTATGGAAACACCATCCACAACCACTGCCATGCAAATGGTGAACACTCTGGGGACGGTAGTGAGTCAGAAGGGCAGTGCTTTGAACTGACAGTAACTGGCTCCCAGCCGGAAGCATAGAAATCTTCTGGAGTGCCTGTCCATCTTTATGTGTAGTACACATCTTGGAGATCTATACAGCACATCCAATCATCCTGTTCCAGAAAAGAAAGTATGGGCTGTACCATGACCATTTGGAAATTGCATCTTTGAACCGATCTGTTTAATTTGCTGCGATCCAGTATTGGTCTCCAGTCCCCTGTTTTCTTTGGAACCAAAAAGAACCTTGAGTAAATTCCGAACCCTCTCTGGTCTTAGATGACTTCGTGGATGACTCTTTTTTCCATCAGTTTTTGAATTTGCGAGACTGCTTGATCCTTTTGAATGGGTGGAACGTCTGGGATTTTCTTGTTGGGAGGGGGTTGTTGAGAAAAGGGAATTTGGTAACCCCTGGATATTATCCTCTGCACCCACATATTGTAAGATAACTTCTGCCATGCTCTCCAGTGCAGGAATAGACAACTCTGGGTTGCCTCCAGAGGTGGACAATCTGGCCTCCTTTCAGGAGTGGTGAAAAGGTTTCCTGAAGAACCTTTCTCGGGAACCTTGGTTTTGAGAACCTCCTCTGTCATGAGGGCGACATCTTCCATTACTGTTTCCCCCTCTACCTCTGGGGGAAACTTTCCATGTGTGTTATAACTTGTTGATACTTGTTAACCTCTGCTATCTCTGAAAAAACAAAAAAACAAAAAAAAAATCTTGCTTTTTCCCACTTTTCTGAGATTTAAAAAAGTTCAGTTACAGGCTTGCTGTTCTTGAACTGTTTGTAAGTTTCTGTGAGGCCATTTTTTGCTTGGGCTAAAGGAAAGTCTCTGTTGATCAGTGGCAGTGAAAAACATTGAGCAGCCTGCCTGCCCCTGTGGGAGTAGTTACTGACTTGAAACTGTAGTTTTATTGGCCATTTTGGGTCAATTCCAAAACTCCTTCATCTTCCTCTCTTAAAACCTGGTTGCCTCATGGTTTTGGCATCTTTTCAGGCTTGTTGGCTGTTGGTGAAGCACCCACCATGAGGAGAAAACTCTGAGAGAAGAAAGGAGCCACTTTTGAGACTTTAAGTATTTTTCCTCTGTTTATTTGCTAAGTTTTTCTGCATAGCCGCCTATTTTGAGCATTTTCTGGCTTGTTAAATTTGATTTCTGCATTAGTAACTGTATTTAGAGCACGGCCTAGAGCTGTTTACTGAATTTCCTGTTTGCACTTATTTTTAAAATCATTTTTTTCTCAAAACTTGCATTTTATCTGTCTTTAGCCTAGCACTCTTGTGTGGGGTCATTTACTGCACTGTTATAACTTGTTGATACTTGTTAACCTCTGCTATCTCTGAAAAAACAAAAAAAAAAAAAAAAATCATGCTTTTTTCCCCACTTTTCTGAGATTTAAAAAAGTTCAGTTACAGGCTTGCTGTTCTTGAACTGTTTGTAAGTCTCTGTGAGGCCATTTTTTGCTTGGGCTAAAGGAAAGTCTCTGTGATGATCAGTGGCAGTGAAAAACATTGAGCAGCCTGCCTGCCCCTGTGGGAGTGGTTACTGACTTGAAACTGTAGTTTTATTGGCCATTTTGGGTCAATTCCAAAACTCCTTCATCTTCCTCTCTTAAAAGCTGGTTGCCTCGTGGTTTTGGCGTCTTTTCAGGCTTGTTGGCTGTTGGTGAAGCACCCACCAAGAGGAAAAAACGCTGAGAGAAGAAAGGAGCCACTTTTGAGACTAAGTATTTTTCCTCTGTTTATTTGCTAAGTTTTTCTGCATAGCCGCCTATTTTGAGCATTTTCTGGCTTGTTAAATTTGATTTCTGCATTAGTAACTGTATTTAGAGCACAACCTAGAGCTGTTTACTGAATTTCCTGTTTGCACTTATTTTTAAAATCGTTTTTTCTCAAAACTTGCATTTTATCTGTCTTTGGCCTAGCACTCTTGTGTGGGGTCATTTGCTACACTGTTATAACTTGTTGATACTTGTTAACCTCTGCTATCTCTGGGAAAACAAAAAAAACAAAAAAAATCTTGCTTTTTTCCACTTTTCTGAGATTTAAAAAAGTTCAGTTACAGGCTTGCTGTTCTTGAACTGTTTGTAAGTTTCTGTGAGGCCATTTTTTGCTTGGGCTAAAGGAAAGTCTCTCTGTTGATCAGTGGCAGTGAAAAACATTGAACAGCCTGCCTGCCCCTGTGGGAGTGGTTACTGACTTGAAACTGTAGTTTTATTGGCCATTTTGGGTCAATTCCAAAACTCCTTCATCTTCCTCTCTTAAAACCCTCTTTTGCGCGGTTTTGCGCGGTTTTGAGCATAGCGCAACAACGGGCAGCGCAGCCTAATTGGGTTTAAACTATTCCTGGCTCCACAAAGTCTGCTCTTCACTTTTTCCCTTAGAACTGCTCTATCTCTCAATTTAAACACCATATTCTCATTCTAAGGCCCTTCACTGGTCCAATTAAGTAATCCTACAAGTTAGCACTATTAAACCATAAGCACTACTTACTCTTATACTCTCTACGATTACCCTGTCCTCTATTGGTCCGTCTTAAATTCAGTTTTCCTGTTACTCTAGCACGTCCAAAGGTCAGTCAATGGTTTCCTCTCCAGTCCAGCTGGTGAATCTGGGAATTTTGAGGCAATGTTACAGCTGTCTCATGTACATGGACAACCCTCTCCTCATCCAAACAGGTTCAAATATATGTGAGAGATGCAACTTTTTAGCCAAACTGGAGGCTGAGCTCTCTCATCTCAAAACTGGTGTAACCAGTCAGGAGGAGAAGGTAACCTCACACAACACAATTCCAGTATCACATAGTCCCACCACATCAGCGAACCAAACACATAAATACACAAAAACATACTCGGAGGCTCTAAATAAAAATCTACCTAAGCAACAGAGACCTCCAAAGCAGACATCCAAGCAAACGCTACCTCAAAACAAAACAAACACAACACATAACCCACAAAGTCAGTGTGCCAAGCAGCCACAGCCCTTAAGGCTGAAAAAGACACCTGATACTCTTGTTATAGGTGACTCTATTATCAGACATACTGACGTCCCGCTCACCAGGCTGAATAAAGAGAAGGTCACGATGAGCTGCCTGTCGGGCGATAGGATCCGACACAACGCAAGCACTCAGGTCACTCCAAAGCAAATACAAATATGACTCAGTCATTGTACATGCTGGTGTGAATGACCTGAGACGTACCTCCCTGGACTACATGAAAAGAGACATAGAGGAGCTCTCTGATCATGTAGCCCAGGCTGGTATGACCCTGACCTTGAGCAGCATCTTACCCTCACCTAGAATGATGCCACAGTACAAAGACAAAATGATCGATTTTAACAATTGGCTAAAATTTTGGTGTCATTCAAAGGGGATCCAGTGTCTGTCTGCCTGGGATGACATGCTTGACAAGCCACGTTGCTTCGCTAGGGACGGCTTGCACCTGTCACCACTGGGCTTTCGGATATTGGCAAAGGCTCTTGCCACCCCATAGTGCCTTTTAGGCAAGGCTCAAAAGTCAAACCCACCCCCATAGACAGCACAAGGAACAAGAAACTAAGGGTAATGCTGCTAAACGCCAGAAGTCTTAACCTCAAGATGCACGCACTCAAGCTCTCCTCAGTATGGAGAACATCGATATCTGTGCAGTGACAGAAACCTGGTTCAAGGCTCCAGAGAGCACCCCAGCACTACCAGGCTATACCTCGTATCATGCTTTTTGGCCCCAAAACCCGAACCGAACCACAAAAGGAGGGGGAGTTTCCATATTTATCAAGGATATCCACACCTCCAGGTTAGTGGCATTGCACGAAGTATCGGAGACCATCCATGTGCAACTAACAGTGGGCAAGACTGCTTTTCAGTTTATAGCATCCTACAGACCACCCTCTCAAAGTCAGGAATCCCATTTGGCCTTCCTGAAAACACTGGAGAACATGAAGATCTCTCCGAACACCATTATATTGGGCGACTTCAACTACCCAAACATTGACTGGGAGCACTACTCAAGCCCCAGCACCTTAGCCCAAAGATTCCTGGAAATTATAAACTCAAATGCTATGGAACAACTAGTTACCACTCCCACAAGAGGGGACAACATACTAGACCTGATCATTACCAACATGGGGACTCTATGCTCCACACCAGAAGTATATCCCTCATTGGTAAGATCAGACCATAAATTAATTTCACTGGATGTCCACATCCCGACCCCACCCCAGCCCAGAAAACCACAGCGAAAAAATTCTCAAAAGCGAACTTCTCACTTCTCAAAACCGAAGTGGAATCCTTCAAGGCCCCAGGGCCAGTGGAAACTACAGCCCAAACTGCAGAATCCTATATAAATGCATTCTACAGACATCTCCAGGAATGCATGGATCATGCTATCCCAAACAAAACCAAGACCCAATCATCCAAAGGCAGGCGTCCAGTCTGGTGGACCCTGCCATAAATAAACTGTACAACAGAAGGAGGAAGCTACTACATGATAGAGCAAAATCCCTAATAGGGAAGGCACCTCTGATCAGTACTAGCAAAAATTACGATCCTCATAAAATCCTCCAAGGCCAGCTTCGAGAGAAAAATTGCACAGGACACCAAAGACAATCATAAGGCTTTTTCAGTTATGTTAGAAACCTGGGATGCAACTCCCAGACTTGTTCTGAGTTGATTCTAAATGACAAAAATACACTGAACCCACAGACATCGCCAATATCCTGGCAGACAGGTTCAGTGCAAACTTCTCCCCTCCCCCAAAAGAGCAAGTATCTATCCCGGCAGAGGGCTGCTTCCCAAACATCTCAGATGCTCAGGTGAAGGCTGCCCTCTCCAAAGCAAAAAACACTGCTTCCATGGGACCAGATGGCGTCCCAGGTTGCCCTACATGAACTCCAAGAGGAACTAATCCCTCAAATAAAACAGCTATACAATCTCAGCCTCACTACAGGATATGTGCCCACAGAATGGCGTACAGCAAGAGTGGTCCCACTCCACAAAGGTGGAGCCTCTACGGACCCTGGAAACTATCGCCCCATAAGCCTGACTAGCTTAGTCTGCAAGGCTATGGAGAGGATCATCATGGAGCTCATAAACAAAGACATTAGGGACCTACAGACACTAGATCCTACCCAGTTCAGCTTTGTCAAGGGCAGATCCTGCCTTTTGAACCTGGTTGACTTCTTTGAAACAGTCACCAAAGCCATAGATGAAGGGAAGGTAGTCCACACAGCCTATCTGGACCTTGCAAAGGCATTTGACACAATACCCCACTCGGGCATCATAGATAAACTATCCAGCTTAAATATAAACCCCTATGTCACAAGATGGGTCGCAAACTGGCTCAAAGACAGAACCCACAGAGTGAGAGTTGCTGGAGCCATGTCAGACTCGAAACCGGCCACAAGTGGTGTCCCACAGGGTTCTGTCCTGGGACCACTCTTGTTCGGTATATACTTTTCCGAGGTACAGGCAAACGTGGGAGGACTATGGCTCACCAAGTTCGCAGACGACTGCAAACTGGGCGCCATAATCAACTCTCCAGCTGACACAAACATCCTTCAAAAAGGTCTCACAGAGACAGATAACTGGTGCCAGGGCCATGGTTTAAAGCTAAATGCCAAAAAATGTATAGTCATACCCTTTGGCAAAAACAATGTGCCCACAAATTACCACATAGGCGGAAACACATTAAGTACAGAGAAAGTTATTAGGGACCTGGGGACCCAAGTTGATAGCAATCTCTCCTTTGAAAACCACATTGCCAAAGTGGTTAGAAAGACCTTCTACATAGCCCACCTCATCATGAAGGGTTTCACGTCTAGATCAAGAGAGGTAATCGTGCCCCTTTATTCATCCCTCATCAGGCCCATCATAGAATACAATGCCCCTTTTGGGATGTACCTTACCCTACACCTGCAGCAATTAGAAAGACCCCAAAAGTATCTCACCAAGAGGATCAAGGGTCTCAAACAGATGCCATATGCTGCTCGGTTAAAAAACTCCAGCTCTACTCAGTTGCATACCGCCTTCTTCGAGGCGATCTATGCCTGACATACAAAGCTATGTCAAATCCAGAATTAATGGACATGCTCCACCTCAGTAAATCTAAATCCCTTAGAGCCACACGCTCGAGGGACTTGAACCTCAGCACAGAAATAAATAGAACTTGCTGGAGGGACAGGTTCATAACCCAGAGGCTCCCTTCGCTCTGGAATAGAATTCCAGTTCATGTGAGGCAGAGCACCTCACTGAATCTCTTCAAGAAGAATCTCAATAAGTGGATGGGGGATCGTAGGTTTGTCCCAGGGATTACTCCCGTGTCACTATTAGACAGAGGCACAGTAAACTAAACCTTAAAAAGGGCACAGTATACTCAAATCAATGGGTGGCGTAAGCCATACAGAATCGGGCTAGGCTTATAATTGCCCCAGGGCAGATAGCCTAGTATGAACCTATAAACTTATGTCTTGGTAAGACCTTTGCAACTTTTTGAAACACATTTTTCTGCTGCCTCTCTGACCTTTGGGATAGGGTCTCTGAGAAGATGAAAAACATATGTCCACAGCAGAAATGGCTTTACCTTCCTTTTCACACCTGGATAGTATATCTTTGACTTTGGGAACAAAAGAGACATTCTGTCAAATGGGGAGTTGAAGAATGAAGACTTAAAAGGTTCTGTAAAATTGCAAAGGCACATCTAGGCATGCCTTCTCATAGAGATGCTGGAAATCACCGCTCTACTCATTCCTTCGGCTGCATGTGCGATGAGCCTCATAAAAGAGTTGGCTATTGAATGTAGGGTGGATAACTGGGAAGCTACTTTCTCTTTAGCTCCCTCAGCTGCTGCTCCTTCAAGGGTGAGACCTACTTGATCAGACCCCTTTGCAACCTTGTGAAAGGTGAAAGATAATTAAGCCACCACAAGACAATGGTCACTGAGGAGAAGACATGCTTCCCACATCTATCCATCGTCCTATAATCCTCATGAGGAGGATGGATAGTTGAACCCTCCTTGGAGAGTTCCTTCTTGGTAGCTGCCGCCATGACCATGGCATCTACTGCAAACCCCCTTTTATCCAGAAAGCCTCATCTGAGGGAGCTGTTATAATCTTACTTGGTCCCCAGGGAACTAGCTTGATGGAGTCTGGGGTCTCCCACACCCGCCATGAGATCAAACCTATGAGCTCATCAGTGGGTGGACTCACCCAGGAGGTAGAAGGGTGGGAACAGAAGGCAGCCAGGTACACCACCTCCTCAGTCGAAGGATTGCTGGACTACCAGTCATCCCTCTGCTTGAGAATTGCCAGACTCTCCTCATAGAAAATGTCCTTGGGGGGGATAACAGTGGGGAACCTTCACCCTCATCGAGGTCAGTGTCTTCCATGGCTGACTCTTCCATGGAGTCCAAATGCTTCCTCTTGCATAATCTCTTCTGAGAGACTTTCTCAGTGAGGTAGTCTGTGGAGGTATAGTAAGGTACCCTGATGGGAATCCTGGTGCCTGTGGTCCCACTGTCCCTGTGGAACATGTTGGGATGAAGAGGAATGCAGGGTAACTGCATGGGAGAACAGGTCTGAGGGGGCAGGTGACTTTTTTGATCTGGTGGCAGCTATAGCCCTCTCTAAAGCCCCAAAGACTGACTATTCCCAAATAAAGGAGGACTCTGGCCCTGAAAAGCCATGCTTTTGGGATGGGGTCCCCTCCAGTCCAAAAGACATCTCACCATGGATGAAGTCAGTGCGGAGCTTACCTTCGCCGGAGCCCCGGGGCACAAAGACTACTCCGAAGACCTGGAAGCCGATTGCACCCAAGGTTCCTGAGACTTCGTAGGGCTCCGGGAGCTCTCCAGCTCTGAAAAGGTCAACGAGCTCTGAACGAAAGTCTGATTCGAGGAAGAAGACAACCTTGGATCTGAACTTAAAGGCACCAAATGTATTGGATCCATGGGCTCTGAAGCTTGCCCTGAAGTCAGAGGAGGAATAGGGGGAGTGGACAGCTTTGGCAGACCTGGAATTGAATGGGTCAAAACCGAGGAAGACTTAGTAATACCCTGTGGTCATACGATCTTCTAAACCATCTGTTCTACATCTTCATCAGTCAGGCTCCTTGTCAAATGGAAGGACAAGGCAAAAGGGTATCTTGGCCATGACAGAAAGGGGGGTGGTACCCTCGAAGGAACAGGATCGTATGAGGGAGAGTACTGAGTCCTCGTTAATGTCAAAATTGGTTTAAAAGGACTAAGCATCAGATCCAACATCAACGGACCTGATCCATCCTTGCTAGATAGGACTGGAGTAAAAAAAGTCAGATCCAACAGAGTAGGGGGTTAGTGCCAAAAGCTCTGATCAGATCCTAGACTCCCTGGACGAGGGAGATTTCGACGTTTTTGGTTTTGGCTCCAAAATGTCTGTCAGCGCTGAGGAAGGTCTCTTTTTTTGCCTTCTCTGAAGATCTAGAGGACAAGGATGAAGCAGGGCTTGAATCAGCCCATTTTGTTTTATGAGCTGAACTGGACTTTTCTTTGCCTCCAGACATTGCTTCTCCAAAGGTGGAAGGCAACATACCATTTAAAATGAGCTTATCCTTTCATTCAACTAAAGCTCAGTTGTTGAAGGAATGGCATATAGCATAATCCTCTTGTAAATGAAGGGGCCCAAGGCAATACATGCAGAGGGAGTGTGAGTCATTGACTGGAATTTTATGACCTCACTTTGTGCACTTTTTGAAACCAGTAGGTTTCTCCTGTTTCTCTGCCATGACAAAATGGGACAGGCAGAGGACAGTCACACAGATACAAACATAGACAAAAAAGGACAGTGAAAGGAATATTTTTTTTGACAGAAAGCAGAAAGAATGGGAGAGCTACTAACAGCAGAAGACCAAGAAATACCTAAAAAGATAAAATGGGAGAGAAGTAACCTACATTTATTATTTATTTATTTATTTACATTTGTTTACCGGGAAAGTCCAACTGGACACAGGTCCTTTTTCAGCGGAGGCCCGGGGGAGAAAAGCTCCACAGAACAATAAATGAGCAACAAAGTACATGAAGAAGAATTGAATATACATACAACAGCAATTAATCCATACTGCAGTAAACATTAGATATACATACAATATGAAACATAGTCTTCTTCTTCTTTCAGCTTTTCCTGGTTAGGGGTCGCCACAGTGGATCACCTGTCTGCTCATGATTGGCAGTGGAGTTTTACGGTGTCAAGTTGCCAGCCCGGCACCCAACCTTCCACAGAAGGCACACACATGCAAGCACTCACACCTAGGGCCAATTTAGAGTGTCCAATCCACCTACAGCATGTCTTTGGGATGTGGGAGGAAACCGGAGCACCAGAAGGAAACCCACACGACCACAGGGAGGACATGCAGACTCCGCACAGAAAGCACCCCAGCCGAGGATCGAACCAGAGAACCTCTTGCTGTGAGGCAGCAACGCTAACCGCTGCACCACCGTGGCTGCCCAACAATATGAAACACAGTAATAAACACATAGTAATATCTAGCTAGAGGCTAGGAATAAAGGTAGGATGTATATACAGATAGTACTAAGCTCAAACGGATACTGTTCTAAACTCATATACCTAAATCTTGTATACAAATATTGCAATAAACTCAGATATAAAGCAAATGCTCCACATGAAGGTGGAACAAGCTAGAAGGGCTAATCGGATGGAAGGGGAAGACAGAGGAGTAAGAGAGGAGACTGAGTGAGTAGTATACGTGGTAGTGAGAGGAAGCGAGATGCAAGTCAGTTGGACATGTATTTAGAGTTGAGATGAAGTGAGGTAGTTAAGCATGTTATAACTGATCTGAGAGATTGAGTGAAGAGGGAAGGGGAGGGTAAAGGGTGAGCCAGAGCCTGCAGAGGAAGGAATGCAATGTTCAGATGGTGTGAGGCAGGGTGGCTAGGGGAGGAGAGAGGAAGGTGAGGTAAAAAGGAATGTTACTCGAAACAAATAAACAGAAAAATAAAATGCAGTACTGTCTTTAACACAGCAGGTTTGTACTTAACTCAGCTTGTAGCTCAGATATTTAGCAGAAATAAATTCAAAGATAAGTGACTAACACTTATAAGCACAGAGAAACCCTCTAGGCTAAGAGTTCAACACAGAATATCAATGAAGTGAAAACAATAACCCCTACTTACAGAGACAGAGAGGCCACAATATTCAGTGAAACAAATAAACAGAAAAATAAAATGCAGCTCTATCGTTAACACTGCAAGTTTGTACTTAACTCAGCTTGTAATACAGTTGATGTAGGTATATAGCAGCCAGCCAAACAGCTGAGACATTCAGCTGAAATAACTTCACAGATAAGTGACTAACACTTATAAGCACAGATAAACCCTCTAGGCTAAGAGTTCAACACCAAACATCAATGAAGTGAGAACAATACCCCCACTTTCTGCTGAGAGACAGAGAGGCCACAATATTCAGTGAAACAAACAGAAAAAATAAAATGCAGTACTATCTTTAACACAATATTCAATGAAACAAACAAAAATAAAATGCAGTACTATCTTTAACACATATATTCAATGTAACAAATAAACAGAAAAATAAAATGCAGTACTATCTTTAACACAGCAAGTTTATACTTAACTCAGCTTATAGGTCAGATGTTCAGCAGAAAGAAATCTGGGAACACAGGATGACAGCAACCTCTCTTTTGACCACCACATTGCCATAGCGGTCAGAAAGTCCTTCTATGTGGAACATCTCATTACTAAGGGTTCTGCATTCAGGAAGAAAGAGGTCATTGTCTCCTCCTACCCTTTCCTCATTAGGCCGATCATTGAGTACAATGCCCCATTTGGCATGTACTTCACTAGACACCTGCAACAACTGAAGAGGCCGCAGAAGTACTTCACAAAGAGGATCCTAGGCCTTAAACACTTGTCCTATATGGATAGACTCAAAAAACTCCAACTATTCTCTCTGTCTCATATCATCTACTTAGAGGCGATCTCTGCTTGACTTACAAAGCCATGTCTGACCCAGATCTGTTAGAAATGCTACATCTAAAGAGATCCCAATCCTTCCGTACCACACACTCTAGAGACCTCAACCTCGTTACCACAATCAACAGAACGTGCTAAGGGGCAGGTTCATAACCCAGAGACTGCTTATGCTATGGAAAAGACTTCCCATCCATGTCAAACAGAGCACCTCACTGGACCTCTTCAAGAGAAATCTTGATGAGTGGATGGGAAATAGAAAATTAACCCAGGGATCACTCCAATGGCTCTACTCGACAGAGGTACTGAGAACTAAGGTCGGGTGGCATGATGCCAGGGTAATCCTATGAGCTAGGCTTGTAAAGGTTCCAGGGCCATTAGCCTAGTACATACCTATGAACTAGTCGGGACTGGTGCATGGGCATAACCAGAGACTTTTTAAGTGCGTTTTTAGTTCAGTCTTGAAGTGATTGCAAGAAGACAGCGTGGTTATAGATGGGGGAGATTGTTCTATAATCTGGATATGACGCAGGAGAATAGTGCTTCTCCTGTTGAGTTCTTGGGTTTGGTCACTAGAAGTAGATTTTTGATGCTGCAGCACAGTAGTCTAGTGGAGCGGTACGGCTGGAGAAGGTTTTGAAGGGATGGGATTTTAAGAGGATGGTTTACTAACTTGTGGGCGAGAGAGCTGATTCAGGTGAAGAAGATGAGGGAGTTCAAGCCAGTCAAGTTCTCTATGTGAGACACAGTGGTGGCTATGATAAGATGCACCAGTGACAAACTTAGTGATTTTATTGTAGCAAGCCTCAAGCTTGTTTAGGTCTGTTTATCTAAGGTAGGTAAATATAGGAGAGGCGTAGAGTATAGTGGAGATTAGGCGGGAATTGGCAGCAGAAATTCTGGCTGTATTGGTGAGGAATTGTTTGTTTCTGTACAATGCACCTATTTTTTGTGAACCTTTTTTATGGTAAGAGAAATGTGAGTGTCAAATCTGAGATTGCTATCAATCTCAACACCAAGTACTTTGGTGTGTTCTGTTGGGGAGATGACGATATTGTCTTTGGCTAGAATATTAAAATGGGAAATAATTGGGTTAGATTAGTGGGTTGGAAGATAAGGAGTTTAGTCTTGCTTGGGTTGAGTAATAACTGGGCATTAGATAGCCAGCTTTCTACAGATAAAAAGGCTTCCTGTGTGATATTGTGAAGTTCCAGTATAGTTGGGGCTGAGCAGATGAGGGTGGAGTCATCTGCATACTGTATAAGAGAAGCATGATTGGTGGGTGTGTTAAGATCATTGGTGAAGAGTGAGAATAGTAGGGGACCAATGATGGAGCCTTGGGGAACAACTAGTGTAACAGGAAGTCGAGGAGATAGGTCATTATGCCAGACAACTGATTGTTGGTGGCCAGTTAGATAGCTGTGAAACCAATCAGTAGCTGATTGGGAAAAGGATAGGTTAGTGAGAGCAGAAATTAGTAGTTTGTGTGCGACCATGTCAAAAGCCTTGGAGAGATCCAGAAATACAGCAGAGGAGAAGAGGCCATTATTTTTATGATGAAGGATAGCGTTAGTGAAAGAGAGCAAGGTGGTAGATGTGCTGTGGTAAGGCCTGAAAGCGGAGTGCTGGGTTCTGGAGAGGAGGTTATTAGCTAAGAGGTAGTCTAAGACTAGATTTCTCAAGTATCTTGGAAAATGGAGAAAGGATGGCTATGGGACGGTAATTGGAAAGTTCAGTGGAGGAGCCACCTTTATGGAGGGGAATGATGTGGAATATTTTCACAGTGTGGGGACACAGCTTTCTGATATGGCCCGATTAATTAAGACAGAGACTGGATAAGCTAGGGCTTCTGCTGCTATTTTTAGGTATTCAGAGGGGAGATTGTCAGCTGCAGGTTTTGTAGACTTACGTTTCAATAGACTTTTTTTATATAGGAGGTAGGTACTGATGAAAAAGAAAAGACTGTGGGCAGAGTATTTGGTTTTCATGTAGGGAGGGTGGGTAGAGGGTTGTGCTGTTTAGTCAAACACAGAATGGTTTCAGTATAGTGTTTATTGAATGAGACAGCAATACTGCTTTAGGAAGGGGGAGTGGAAGGTGGGGGGGTGCCTACATTACCTGGGTGAAGAATGGAGTTTATTGTGGACCAGAACTGCTTAGGGTTGTGATGGGAGGAGTTTAGGGCAGACTGATAATATTAGGCAACCTGTAAAAAATGGTATAATAACCAATAAAAAATGGTTACTGGCGGGAAGGAAGAAGGAAAAGTGAAAGTAACCTAAATAAAAGATGGTTACCACTATATAGGGCTCTAAGGTAGTAAAAAGAGACTGAAAAAAATAATTATGCTAGAAATATGAGAAATTAGAGAAAATATATGGAAAAAAATTGAAATATACGACCTGACATCAAGAGTTAGCTGATCTGATCACGTCTTCGCAAAGCAGCAAATGAGATCTGAGGTAATGGGGAGAGCTGCGTTGTGGGTAAGGGGAGGTATCCAAGAGCTTTTTGGTTGCCATGAGCTTGCTAATGGCAGAGTCAGATCCGAGGGACCAGATCCGAACCCACATGTGAGAAGGAGATGAAAAGCTGACAATATCAAATTTAATGTTTCACTGCACTAACCCAGGCTTACTATACCTATGGCATTAAACGAGAGCATCCTTAACAGGGCATCTACGGAGCAGGACATATCTGTGCATTAGAACGGTGCAGTGGTGCAGCAGTAGTGTTATCGCCTCATAGCAAGAGGTTCTCCAGTTCGATTCTCGGCTGGAGTGCCTTCTATGCAGAGTCTGCATGTCCTCCCTGCATTCGTGTGGGTTTTCTCTGGGTACTCCGGTTTCCTCCCACGTTACAAAGACATGTGTCTGGAGCGTTTTACCCCAGGCCTCCGCTGAAAATTGGCTTAGTTCCAAGTCAGGCTTTCCCTGTAAACAAATGTTAGCTAAATTAATAAATAAATAAAACCCTTTACACCACTACACAGGCTCACATTACAGGCGAGACTTGCAGAGAAAATTTGGGGATCATAAGGAGGAGAACCTAAAGAGGTTCTCTGGTTCGATTCTTGGCTGGGGTGCCTTCTGTGCGGAGTCTGCATGTCCTCCCTGTGGTTGCGTGGGTTTCCTCCGGGTGCTCCGGTTTCCTCCCACATTCCAAAGACATGCAGTAGGTGGATTGGACACTCTAAATTGGCCCTAGGTGTGAGTGTGCGTGTTTGTGCCTTCTGTGGAAGGTTGGGCACCGGGCTGGCAACTCGACACTGTAAAACTCTACTGCCAATCTTGAGCGGACAGATGATCCGCTGTGGAGACCCCTAACCGGGAAAAGCTGAAAGAAGAAGGAGGAGGAGGAGGAGAACCTAACCTGCACAGCCATGGTAATGAATCTCTTAATAATCTGCAAGAGGTCACCTACAAAATGAAAAAAAAAAAAGTGTTCAAACATTCCAATAAAAAGCTATATGGCATCAGCATGGTTTATCCTGACTTGGTCAAAACTTCCTTGCTCCTTTCTTTTTTAAATCAAATATGTTAGTTCAAGCTGCAGTCTGGTCATGTTGCACTTTTTCTTCACTTACTGTAGATTACCTTGGAACATATGTATTTTTGTGCACTTTGAGATGGGTGGAAGGCAAGGAGTGCTCAATGTATGAAATATTATGAGTAGTGACTCTTCCTCTAAGCTGCAGTAGGAATATGTAAATATGAGAGGTATACAGGGCATGTGTGGTGTGCAGAAATACTTGTTACCTCTCAAGCACATACGTTTAGAGTTTTTTGTACTCAAAGTTACAAGTTTCATGCTGAGCTGTAAGAACAGTCATGCTTACCACTTGTGCACTTTGATCAGATTTAAAGCCCATCCAAACCTCTTCCCTTTAATAATTAGGGCATTACACACGCACACGCGCGCACACACACACACACACACACACACACACACACACACACACACACACAAAGATAGTCTAGCAAAAAATACAAACTAACACTGAAGAGAAGGTGCGTGAAGCCCCAACTTCAAATATGCCTTAAAGAAATACGCTGGAGAGAGATGCATAAGTCTGGCAAAATTAGAAAAAAATAAACTTCCCAGCTGCCTGATATAACACAGAGAAAAGGAGTAAGACTTCTATATAGACCTATGATTGACTGGAGCTAGAGATCATACGTTTATAGCAAATAAGTCCTCAGACCATAATACGTTTAACTAATAAACCATAATCAAAATTTTCCTCCTGCCTCAAGAAAGAAAACACATGACAGACAGAGAATGTGCAAATTCCCAACCAGTTGTTGAGATTTACCTAGAAAGCAGCAAAGGTACCACTCTTTGACATACAGAAGAAGTTTGTTCCAGATGTGGGGAATAAGCTGTGATATGAACCTAACACACCATTTAGTCTTATTAATTTGTTGATAATGATGATTCAGGTTCTTTATGTGGGTATTTGGGAAACCACTGGTTATTCAGAAGTATAGGAGTTCAAGTCAGGTAGGGTCTTTCATGACTCTGGGATCTTTGGATCCAATGGCTCTGAAAACAAAGGTTGGATTGGAGAAGGAGCTAATAATGGGGGAGGAGTACTGACAATGGTCTCCAAAACCAATGGGGTCGGAGCTGGAAAAACTGCCATTTGAATCTGCATCGAAAGGAATTTCCTCATCATCCTGTCTACATCGGCTTCTGTTAGACTCTTGGATGATCTTATGGATGATGCTGTAAAAGATGTTCTAGAATGTCATCTTGGTGACTATTCCAAAAAAGGGGAAGGGAGCCGAGATGAGACAGGATTCAGCAACAGTTGCAGAGTTCGGATCCAAGGACATTTCTCCAATTGAGATTTCAGATCTGAAGAGGATGGATTAAATACTTTAGCTATTTTACTGGGAGGTTCGCATACTTGAGCCAAAGTAGTAGTCAGATCCGGGGATCGTTTTCTTGATTTTCTATGAACAAAATCTCCTTTCTTGCCAACCTTTTTTAGGTGTTTAAGCCCAAGAAGTTGTCAAAGCAGGTTTAGATGGTAATAAACCTCATAAAATTAATTTCTTTTTGTCTGTCAGAGCTCTTGGATTGAAGACTGTACATATGTCACATTCCAAATCAAGTTGAGCTGGACCTAAACAGTATGCACATTTTGAATGAGCATCTAAAATTGTAATCTTATGGCCTCAGGCCATGCACTTTTTTTAAAGGCTCATAGGCGTTTACTAGGCTAATGACCACAAGGGCTTTTTTAAGCCTAGCCATGCATCCCAAATCTCTAACAAGTTCTGATACCCTTGATAAGTGTACGCATGGGCCTGGGAGATGAACCATTTACAGGTTACCTGTTTGCATTAGAGAAATAGGTACCAAACTAGGGATGAACTTCCAGTTTCCCATCCAATTATCCAAGTTGCACTTAAACTGGATTAGGAAGGAACTCTGCTTCACATGGATGGGGAGCCTGTTCTACAGACGGGGTAGTCTCTGGGATACATACCTATCTCTCCAGCAAGTCCTATTTATATCACAGGCAAGGTTTAAGTCTTTAGAATGGGTAATTCTGATACTGTTTGTTTTGTGGATATGCAGGAGGTCCATCAGAGTGGGGTCTGACAATGCCCTGCATGCCGGGCATAGATCTCCCCTCAAAAGACTGTAGGAGACAGAATACAGGGATATGGCCTTGAGGCGGTCTGCACAGGACATACTACTTACACCCTGTATTATTTTAGTGAGGAACCTCTGTGGATGTTCCAGTTGCTGGATATGCCTTTTTAGGTACATACCAAAGGGGGCATCCTATTAATGATAGGTCTGATGAATGCCAAACACAGTGGAACAATGACTTCCTTGGACTTAGATGCCATACCTTTGTTTATAAGTTGCACAACATAGAATGATTTCCTCACCATCGTAGACACATGATGATCAAAGGCTAGATTACTATCTATGTGTGTCCCTAGGTCCCTGACTACTGGGTCAAATGTAAGGAGCGTGTTGTCAATATAATACTTACCAGGGATGGATGACTTCCCAAAGGATAATATTATGCATTTCTTGGCATTTAGTTTTAGTCCATGACACTGGCACCAGTTGTTTGTCTGTGTCAGCCCCTCCTGGAGAACATTTGTGTCAGTATGAGATTCAATTACAGCTCCTAATTTGCAATCATCTACAGATTTAGTCAGCCAGAGACCACTGACATTGGCCTTGACTTCTGAAAAGTAAATGCCAAAAAGGAATGGTCCAAAGACAGATCCCCGAGGGACTCCACTTGTGACTGTCCACTTTGTAGAGGTGGACTCCCCAATTCTAACTTCCTGGGTCCTGTCTGTGAGACAGTTGGCTATCCACTGGGTGACATACGGGTTTGTACCTAACCTTCTGAGTTTGTCAACAATGCCTGAGTGAGGTATTGGGTCAAATGCCTTAGCTAAGTCAAGGCAGGCAGTGTGAACAATTCTGCCCTCATCCATTGCTTTGGTGACCTTCTCAAAGAAGTCCACCAGTTTAAGTAGGCATGTTCTGCCCCTGATAAAACCAAACAGGGTCGGGTTCGCTGTCTGGAGGTCTACTATATCACTATTGATCATCTCCATGATAATTCTTTCCATGGCTTTACATATAAGACTAGTGAGACTGATGGGTGTGCAGTTTCCAGGGTCTGTTGGTGGCCCACCTTTGTGCAGAGGGGTGACTGTTACCTTTCTCCATGCATGAGGCACGAAGCCTGTTTGGAGGCTACAGTTAAATAGTAATTCCAGAGGCCCTTATAGGTCATGTTTCATACTACTTAGAAGGCATCCTGGGATATTGTCTGAGCCCATTGATGCAGTGTTCTTGGTCCTTGAAAGAGCATTAAGGACCTGTTCCCTAGTGATAGTAGGGAGAGTTATATTTGATGATATTTCCTGAGGGAAGGTTGAGGGAGAGAGAGAATTAAAGTTGGAGCTGAATTTATCTGCCAGGAGGTTTGCTATATCTTCTGGCTCAGTATAGGTGGCTCCATTTACAATGAGGTCTGCATACAACTGGATATTGCCTTTGAGACTGCAGACATAGCTAAACAATGCTTTGTGGTTGTCTTTGGTCTGGGTGGCCAAACATACCTTAAATATAACTTTGGTAGACTTTATTTGTCCTCTGAGTTGTTTGTTTAGTTTAATGAGAGTGCTTTTATCCTGCTGGGTGCTGCACCTCCTAATTTGTGTCATGGCTTTCTTCCTGCTGTTATACATCCGACTGATTTTGTGATTCCACCTGAGTGGCTTGTGTTTTGAGTTAGTTCTGTACTTCTTCCTGGTGGGTATAGCTGCCTCTGTGCAGCTACTAACATGCTTGTACTGGGTTTCTGTGAACAGTTCTGCATAGGCAGAAATGTTTTCAGGGTTTATAGGGGCTTGTAATTTGTCCAGGTTCTCACTTTATAGCAGGACGTTAGCCTTAGAATAGTTCCTGAATATTCCAGCTTTATCTGGGGTCCAGGTTTTACTTTTTCTTCAAAGGAGACCATTTTGTGGTCTGCCCTTACCAGGGAAGCCATTACAGTAGGGGGTGTGCAGCACTCTCCCATATTAGTGAGAACCAGATCTAGTATGGTTGCACTCCTGGTTGGTGTATTGACTATCTGGTCCAAGGAGTTTGTGTTTAGAAAATCCAGGAGTATCTGTGCATGTATGTTTGGTGTTCTATAGGATTCACAGTTAATAGTGTGGTAATTAAAGTCACCAATGGATATGGTCTTGGGTTGGATGGTTAGTATTTCTAATAAGTTTAAATACATGGTATGGGTTTCCTGGGTCATAGAGAGGGACCTGTAGCTTGAAGGAAGTGCTACTGGATTTTACCTGTGGTGATTTGAACATGGAGCAGCTCAAGTGCATTGTCCTGTTTGATCAGCATTGAAGTATATTTATTTTTGATGTAAATAGCGACACCTCAACCTTTAGTCCCTGCCTGTGAAGTAGCTGGCCTAAATGTGTGGAAGGCATTGTAACCTTGCACTGATGGTGTGCTGTCCGCGGCTTTAAACCACATCTCAGAGACCGCACAGACATCAGCATTCTCTAGGGTGTTTCTCGGATATAAGTAACGGAAAACAGTAAGGAGAAAGTTTTTTTTTTAAATAATAGAAGAAACTATAAAGAAACTAACCGCAATGGTAATAACAGGAATACTGCAAAGTATCAAAGAAATACCAAAAGGGGTATTTAAAGGCTACTTGAAAAAAACAAGTACAGAAGGATTTTTCTAAACAGGAAAAATTGAGAGAAATATAAAGATAATAAAAAATTATATAAAGATTATACAGAGGGAGGCAGTGCAAGAAAAATTACAGTAAAAAAATTTAATTTAACTCCCTGAAAATAATATGCTGGCTTGAGAGAAAGCAGTACAAATGTTCAAATGCTTAGGCGGCAAATGAATTCTGAGGTATATTACGTGATTAGGGCATTATGGGTAAAGGGAGGAGCTCAAGAGTTTCAGTGTTTCATGAGCTGGAAGAAGTAGCGGTGTTGGATCTGAGGATCAGATCTGAATCAAACAGTTGAAATAAGAA
>NC_056732.1:1661324205-1661396705 GCF_019279795.1 Protopterus annectens
AAACAATTTAGAGGAACTAGTGTGACAAATTTGTTTAGATGCTACCATACCCCTTGGATTAAAGGAACACATTTCACTTTACCCTGTGTTAAAAATGAGGGCTGCCAATTTATGATTTTTTATGGCCTTTGAGCTTATTTTAGTCAATATTCTATTTATGTTTTCTATATAAATGTCTATGGATTGCTATGATAAATGTCTATGGATTTTTATTGCCCTAATAATATTGACTAATTATTTTATTAAAGGATTAATCAACTTGTACATAATTGTATTTAAACTGGTGTTCTTTAATTCATGAAATGTTCTGATGAAGTCCTGAGTTGTTGGGATGAAAGGCTTAACATTTTACTTACTTTCTGAAAAAATCGCTATTGTACCTTGTAAGCTGTCCATTCTATAGCGTGCAGTGAGAGTTTATTTGTCCTTGGCAGTGCCTGTGACTACATAGACCTCAATTTTTTTGGTTTATACACATACTTATTTCCATATTAGGTCCTATTTAAATTACAGGCAAGGTTTAGGTCTTCAGAGCGGGTAATTCTGGTGCTATTTGTTTTGTGGTTAGGCAGGAGGTCCATCAGGCTGGTGTCTGACAATGTCTTGTATGCCAGGCATAAAACTCTCTTCAACAGCTTGTAGGAGACAGAATACAGGGAGAGGGCCTTGAGGCAGTCTGCATAGGACATGTTACTTACATTGTACTCAATAGGTCTGATGCATTCCAAATACAGTGGAGCAATGACTTCCTTCAACCTAGATGCCAAACCTTTGTTTATAAGCTGCACAAACTAAATGAAAACTCCAGCCAAGCTAGAACTTCCACTAAGTGATCTCTCAAGCCTCTTGTATCAGAGGCACATGGTATATATGCAAATGACCCTTATGATCATCAGGTGTTCCAGCTCTATGGCGATTCTGAATGCCCATGACTTTATTTCTTTTTAAGGCGTTTCAATGGACAATGTGGCCAATAAAGCCAAACCCCACTAGCTGTAGATATGCATTTTTCAGCCTTGTTATGACCTCATCAGCACAGCACAAGCAGTGTGTTTGACTAGGTATAAGAAACAGAGCTGTTATACCCAGCTGATGTTCTTTACCAATAGGGTGACTTCAAAATATCCCAACTAAGAAACTAAAAAAAGAGTGAGATCATCACACAAAAAAAAAAAACAATCAGTAAAAACTAAATGAAAACTTCAGCCAAACTAGAACTTCCACTGAGTGACCTCTCAAACCTCTTGTATCAGAGGCACATGAGATATATGCAAATGACCCTTATGAACATTAGGTGTTTCAGCTATATGGCAGTTTTGTTGTGCAACTGCTGAGTTTCAGCTATATGGCAGCTTTGTTATGCAACTGTTATACGCTGCACAACAAAGAACAATTTTCTCACTACTGTAGACAGCATGTGTCCCAAGTCTCCTGACTATTGGGTCACCTCTTATGGGTGTGTTGTCAATATGATAGTTACCATGGGTGAATGACTTCCTGAAGAATATTACTATGCATTTCTTGGCATTAAGTTTTATTCCATGGCTCTGGCACCAGCTGTTCATCTGTGTCAGCCCTTCATGGATAACATTTGTGTTGGTGGGTGGTTCAATGACAACTCCTAATTTGTAGTCATCTGCAAATTTAGTCAGTTAGAGGCCAGTGACATTGGCCTTGACTTCAGAGAAGTAAATGCCAAAATAAGTGGTCCCAGGACCAATCCCTGAGGGACTCTGCTTTTGACTTCCTGGGTCCTGTCTGTGAGCCAGCTGGCTAGCCACCAGATGACATAAGGGTTTGTACCTAACCTCTTAAGTCTGTCAACAATGCCTGACTGGGGGATTGTGTCAAATGCCTTGGCCAGGTCAAGGTAAGCAATGTGAGCCATTCTGCCCTCATCCACCTTCTCAGAGAAGTCCAGCATGTTCAGTATGCATGACCTGCCCTTGATGAAAAGAAATTCAGCTGGGTCCAGTGTTTGGAGGTTTCCTATATCATTACTGATCATTTCCATGATAATTCATTCCATGGCTTTGCATATGAGACTAGTGAGACTTATGGGTCTGTAGATAGCCCACCTTTGTATAGAGGGATGACTGTTGCTGTTCTCCATTCATGAGGCACAGAGCCTGTTTGGAGACTACAGTTAAACAGCAATTCCAGAGGGCGTGACAGGTCATGTTTCATGCTATTTAGAAGAAATCCTGGGATACTGTCTGGGTCCATTCATGCAGTGTTCTTGGCTTCTCCAGTGATAGCAGGGGAAGTTATATTTTATGGTATTTCCTGAGACAAGGTTGAGGAGGTAAAGTCTGAGCAATGGCCAGGTTTGCAATATCTTCTAGCTCGGTATAGGTGGCTCCATTTACAGTGAGCTGTATACACAACTGTATATTGCCTTTGAGGTTGCAGACATAGCTAATGAATGCCTTGTGGTTGTCCTTGGCTTAAGAGGCCAAATTCACCTAAAATTTGGCTTTGGTAGACTTTATTTGCCTCTGACTTGTTTGACTACTTTGGTAAGAGTGTTTTTTTTCCTTCTTGCTACTGCACCCCCTAACTTTTGCCATAATTTTCTTTCTTCTGCTATACACCCTATTGATGTTGTGATTCCACACGGGTGGCTTGCTTTGAGTTAGTTCTTTATTTCATCCTGGTGGGTACTGCAGCCTCTACGCAGTTAACATGCTTGTATACAGTTCTGCATAGGCAGTAGTGTTCTCAGGGTTTGTGGGGGCTTGAAATTTTTCCAGGCCATCACTTAATAGTAGGATGTTAGCCTTACAGTAGTTCCTGAATATTCCAGGTTTAGCTGGGGTTCCAGGTTTCATTTTTACTTCACAGGAGATCATTTTATGGTCTGACCTTAACAGAGAAGACATTACACTAGGAAATGTGCAGCCCTCTCCCATATTAGTTCATAGGTTCATAGGTTCGTACTAGGCTATCTGCCCTAGGGCATTTATAAGCCTAGCCAGAGTGTGTGTGGCTTTTACCACCCCTTAGGATGAGAATACTACGCCCTTTTAGGGTTTAGTTTACTGTGCCTCTGTCTAGTAGTGACACAGATATGACCCCCGGGGTAAACCTACGATCTCCCATCCACTCGTCAAGACTTCTCTTGAATAGAGTCAGTGAGGGGCTCTGCCTAACATGGATTGGGATTCTGTTCCAGAGTGTAGGGAGCCTCTGGGCTATGAATCTGTCCCTCCAGCACGTCCTATTTATTTCTGTGTTGAGGTTTAAGTCTCTTGCTCTCGTGGCTCTGGTGGATTTGGATTTACTAAGGTGGAGCATGTCCATTAATTCCGGATTGGACATGGCCTTGTACGTCAGGCACAGATCACCTCTGAGTAGGCGGTATGCGACTGAATAGAGCTGGAGTTTTTTCAGTCGGGCAGCATATGACATATGTTTAAGACCCTTTATCCTCTTGGTGAGGAACTTTTGGGGTCTTTCCAACTGCTGCAGGTGACGGGTAAGATACATCCCAAATGGGGCATTGTACTCAATCATTGGCCTGATAAGAGAAGAGTACAGGGGCACAATGACCTCTCTTGATCTAGATGTGAAGCCCTTCAGGATAAGGTGTGCAATATAGAAGGTCTTCCTAACCACTTTGGCAATGTGAGTGTCAAATGAGAGGTTACTGTCAACCTGGGTCCCAAGGTCCCTGATTACCTCTTCCGTACTTAATGGATTACCACCTATGTGGTAATTTGTGGGTACCTTGTTTTTCCCAAAGGGTACGACTATACATTTTTTGGCATTCAGCTTAAGGCCATGGCTCTGGCACCAATTATCCGTTTCTATGAGGCCTCTCTGAAGGATGTTTGTGTCCGCTGGAGTATCAATTACGGCGCCCAGTTTGCAGTCATCTGCGAACTTTGTCAGCCACAATACTCCTATGTTTGCCTGCACCTCGAAAAATAAATGCCGAACAAGAGGGGTCCCAGGACTGAGCCTGTGGGACACCGCTTGTGACTGGCTTAGAGTCTGATATAGCTCCAGCAACTCTTGACCCTGTGGGTTCTGTCCTTGAGCCAGTTTGCAACCCATCTTGTGACATATGGGTTTACATTTAAGCTGGTGAGTTTGTCTATGATGCCCGAGTGGGGTATTGTGTCAAAGGCTTTTGCAAGGTCAAGGTAGGCTGTGTGAACTGCTTTACCCTCATCAATGGCCTTAGTGACTGTTTCAAAAGTCGCATCAAGTTCAAAGGCAGGATCTGCCTTTGAAAAAGCCAAATTGGGTAGGATCCAATGTCTGTAGATCCCCAATGTCCCTGTTTATGAGTTCCATAATGATCCTCTCCATAGCTTTGCAGACCAGGCTCGTCAAGCTTATGGGGCGGTAATTTCCAGGGTCCGTAGAAGCACCGCCTTTGTGAAGTGGTACCACTGTCGCCGTACGCCACTCTTTGGGTACGTATCCTGTAGTAAGGCTAAGATTAAACAGCAGCCTTATGTGTGGGTTTAGTGAGGACCAGATCCAGTATGGTTGTACCCCTTGTTAGAACATTGACAATCTGGTCCAGGGAGTTTGTGTTTACAAATTCCAGGAATCTCTTGCCTGTATGTTTGGTGTCATGCATGTTTCCCAGTTAACAGTTAATTAAAGTCGCCCATGACTATGGCATTGGGTTTGATGGTCAGCATTTCCAATAAGCTTAAATACATGGTATGAGTTTCCTGGGTCATACAGGGAGACCTAAAATTTGCAAGGAAGTGGTACTGGATTTTGCCTATGGTGATTTGAACATGGAGAAACTCAAGTGCATTGTTCTGTTTGACAAGATTTGAGGTATATTTATTTCTGATGTACATTGAGACACCTCCACCTTTAGTCTCTGTCTGTGTAGTAGCTGGTCTAAATGTGTGGAAGGTATTATAACCTTACACTGTCAGTGTGCTCTCTGTGGCTTTAAACCATGTTTCAATGACCGCACAGATGTCAGCATTCTCTAGTGTGAAGACAGATTCTAAGAAGTGGAGTTTTGTTTAGACTCCTAGCATTAGATTTTCTTGGTTTTGATTTGCTGCATTGGATGTACTTTCAGTTTGGTATTGCCTAGAAAAGGCACTAACGGGGAGGACAATGTTTTAGCTAATATCTGAAAGCCTAGAGGGGAGAGGTGCAGACCAGCTGTGGCAAAGCAGCATGGTCTGTTGACCATCTCCTTCCATGCTGACAAATAATGCACCCCCCTAAGAATGACACTAGAAAATAAGCCAGTTATTAAAGTCATTCATCTTTTGTTCATATTGTAACATCATCCTTGGAGAAGGTGAAATGCTGCTCAGTGCTTGGCTCATACTAACCTGTGACATATTCTGAGAGCTCCATGATGTTTCTCTTCATATAGTCTAGGAACGTACTTCTCAGTTCATTTGCACCCACATGGAGTATGACTTGAGTCATACTGGTACTTTTCATCCAGTGACCTGAGTGACTGCATTATGTGGCACATCCTGGCCCCTGATAAGCAACTGACCGTGACTTTCTCTTTACTCAGCCTGGTGAAAGGGATATCAGTGTGTCTCATAATGGAGTCTCCAATGGCTAGAATGTTGGATTATGTGGTGGCTTGCCTTATGGGCTTAGAAATAAAGGCTCCAGAAGATGTGGCTGCATGTACTGATATGGGTGTTATTTTGAAACAGTGCATTTGGGGATGCCGAGGGTGTTTATGTGTACGTCATCTAGTTCTTTAAGGTTTAGGAAGGTTACATTTAAGTGCCTCAGTATATATAGGTCTATGTGTCTGTTTAGAATTGTGGGTAATGGGTGCAGTGTGTGTACTACGGACAAACCTATTAACATTAGGAATGCTTTTATGTGAGAGCTTTGTCTCCAGTGACATTATTTAAATACATCCTTCACATATCATATCAGTTTGTTTGAAAATGAACTAGTTGTCAGTAAACATGAGACAATTTCTACATTGCCTCAGGATGTCCATATCCACCAAGCTGGTAACAGAGATAGTGGGAAAGCTCATATCCATGGCAACAGACCCTACTGATTAGACAATTAAAGTGAGACTATAAAGTAATGTCAGGGGTATCCAGTTTGCAATTCTGGGGTCAGTACTACAAACTAGTTCTCCTGTGTGCAACTAAGTAATTGGGAAATATCAATGGCGCTTTTACAGGAAAAATGTCAACTCAAGCTGTCTGTGACAATACAAGGCACTGCCAAACACTTTAGGGGAAACTAAGAAGTAGAGCCTGATGACTTATGGATAAAGTATTTAGGCAGATATTCTGAAGTTAGAAACAAATCAAGCAGTACTTACTGAAAAGAAAGAAGGACTTAGCTTGTCAAGACTGATGAAAAGAGGGGAGTCGCATGAATGGCTACTGCCTGAGTACTACTAGTGTTGGTTTCACCACAGCTTCACTCTGCTTTGGTACAATGCTCCTTTACTTCTTCGTTTATCAAAAGCAAAATGGTAGCACCAATCATAAGATGAGAAGTAGGCCACAGCCTGTTTGGTGATTTACTGTCTTGTCCCAGATGGTGTAAGGGTCTGTAGGCTTGTTGTAGCCTTTTCCTGGTAAATGCCTTAAATAGCAACCAGACCACTCAAGAAGGTTCAAGCACAGACACTCACTTCCAAACCAGAAAGAATCAGGAATCTATGCCCTCTGCTCCTTCTTTAGCAAAATAAAGCACAAATTCAAACTGGCACATATGAAGCAGTTATTAGGCATTCCAGGGACCAGCAGTCCCCATGAAATAATGTCCCTATGCTCCTTCTCTCACCAGGAGCAAAACAGAAGCAATAACCCCAAGGTGACTATTGAGAGACAGAATGTAGGCTCCCGGTAATTGCTGATCTTGGAGTAGATGTTGCAGATTTTAAAGGTTAGATGGAAAAATAGGTTTAATATCCCAATAGATGCAGTGTGCACTAAGCAGTTAGATATGAAATGGGGTAACTTAAAGCTTTAGCTATCTAAGTGGAGAGCCACTAATTTTAAAAGCGCAAGATACATGAAAGGGAAGAATAGTCACTTTATTGTAGTACATATTCCTAAAACATTAATGCAAGCTAACAATCGTTCCACTAAAGTTATAAACTCAATATATAAAAAAATCAAGGATTAAGGAACACAGTATGTATTTTGAATGCATTGTCAGCAAAAAGGCAGAATGTGAAAATAATGTAAAAATGTATTACCTTATGCAGCCACTTTTATTTCCTTGTATACAACTCTAAGGAAAAAAAAACAGAAACATAAATTGCACATTATACAACAAGTCCTCCATTTTCATCATGTTGTGTTTTGCATGCTGATGAATGGTCTTACTTCAGAGGATAACACAAGCAGCTTATTTACACCAATTGCCTGGATCATTTTCTTCAGACTTTAAAACTGGAAGGAACAAATCAAACATGCAGTTTATGCATTACATTACTGTCCATTATTTTTAATAAACCAGTGAAAAAATTAACTGGTGTACCTGTGCAAAAACAGCAGTTATTTTACATATGTCTACCATACCACTTTAATAATACAAGCCATATCTTTAAACCTGTTCTACAAAAGACTTGCTTAAATTATACTATGAACTCAGCTTTAACAAGATCTCCAGCAAACAGCTACCTATGCCTTCCTCTCCAAAAAATCTTTCTTTGTAAGTCCTCAGTGACCTGCCCTGTTCCTAATATATCAGCACCATTATATTTTACCCCTTCTTTCCTCAAGGAGCATAGCATTTATTATTACCTAATCAGGTGTTATAACTGTAACTGCAATGCATAAAGTACAGTTATGTCTACACTTACCATAATTGTAGATGTTCGTGTAGATCAATGTTGCAGTACTGATTTTTGTGTCTTCCTGTCATGTAGAATCCCATAGGCAACACAAACATGAGTCTTTTCACCATTCCCCAGCTGGTGGATATCCATGTGGAATACTGACATCTGAACATCAGGGTATAAAAATTGGCATCAGCTGGCTCCATCTTCAGGTCTTTCTTGTCAAGTCTATGGACTGTCTGGAATACAAATCACACACCCTGATCTAAAGATAAGACAAAAAGGGGGGGTTCATAGGTAGGTACTAGGCTATCGGCCCAAGGGCCTACGTAAGCCTAGCCAACAAGGTTCCCTGGCTTAAGCCACCCAAGAAAGTTATTTTCCTGTGCCACTGTCGAGCAGAGACACAGAAGTGATCCCCGGGGTGTATTTCGTATTTCCCATCCACTCATCAAGATTTTTCTTGAAGAGTGCTAATGAAGAACTTTGCTTGACATAGATGGGTAGCCTGTTCCAGAGTATGGGAAGTCTCTGGGACAGGAATCTATCCCTCCGGCATGTCCTGTTTATTGCGGTGACAAGGCTTAGGCCCCTAGAGCATGTAGCTCAGAGGGATTGGGATTTCTTTAGGTGTAGCATGTCCAACAGCTCTGGGTTTGACACAGCTTTATATGTTAGGCAGAGATCACCTCGGAGTGGGCAATATGCTACGGAGTAAAGCTGGAGTTTTTAGAGGCGGTCACTGTAGGGCATTTGTTTGAGGCCAGTAATCCTCTTTGTGAGGTACTTCTGTGGCCTTTCCAGCTGCTGCAGATGTCTTGTGAGGTACATTCCAAAAGGGGCGTTGTACTCTATAATGGGTCTAATGAGCGTCGAGTAGAGGGGAACAATGACCTCTTTTTTCCTGGATGAGAACCCTTTTATGATGAGGTGTGCCACGTAGAAGGACTTCCTGACTACTGTGGCGATGTGACTATCAAAAGAAAAACTACTGTCCACCTGGGTCCCAAGGTCTCTTATCACACATTTGGTGTTAAGTAGATTGCTGCCTATGTGGTAGTTCATGGGTACAGAGTTTTTGCCAAAGGGGATGACACTGCACTTTTCGGCATTGAGCTTGAGGCCATGGCTCTGACACCAGGCATCTGTCTCAGCGAGGCCCTTCTGTAGGATGTCCACATCATTTGGGCCTTGACTATGGCTCCTAGTTTGCAGTCATCTGCAAACTTCGTTAGCCAGAGGCCTTCTGTGTTAGCCTGTACTTCAGAGAAGTAGATACCAAACAGGAGAGGTCTCAGGATGGAACCCTGTGGTACTCCACTTGTCACTGCTTTGAGGTCAGATTTGGAGTCTGCAACTTTTACAGTGTGGGTTCTGTCAGTGAGCCAGTTGGCAACCCATCTTGAAGAAGGTGAAGGTGGGGTGAAGAAGATAGGAAGTGGGACCCACCTGAAATCAAGGAAAGGATTAAAGAAGGAACAGAGGGTGAAAGAGAGTGGGAAAGGGTTCTGCATCACTGATCCACTCGAATATCTACAATCATGGTAAGGGTAGACACAAAACGAACTACGTTCATCACAGTAAATGTTGCAGTACTGTTTCTTGGGAAAACTCCCACATCTTTTAAAAGGGTGTTTGGAAAGCCATGTTTGCTGGAGACAAGAGTCTCTACAAAACAGCAGAGAAGAACTCAGCTCTAGCCCTCAAAACGAATCCAAGATGGCAATGTTTAGTGAAGGTGTGGACAGATGACCAAGTAGCAGCCTCTAAAATGGCTCGAGGGAGCACTTCTTTATGAAAAGCAGTAGCGGTAGATTTATGACTGCTAGAATGAGCCTTGGCTTTAGAAAGAAGTTGTTTGCCACGATGAGAATAATAAAAACTAATGCAATTAGTTTTGAAACAGTTTGTTTTGTCACCGGTTTCCCTTGCTTACCCTAAGCAAATGCTACCAACAGTTTGTCTGATCTGATAGACAAATTGGTCCTGTGCAAGTAATATCTCAATTGTCTATGCACATGTAAGGAATGTGGAATCCTCTCTCTCTTGCTTTGTATATTTGGAAAGAACATAGGGAGATGAATGGCCTGTTTCAAAGATAATTCTGAAACCAAGAATCACTTAGAAAATAAAAAATATAACCATCCGAACAACCAAAAACTCCAATGATTTATAATTTAAGTAGATTTAATCGTATTTAGCACTTTCATCTCATGAAAGAGACTTCATCAGAATACAAACCACCTCATTGCCTTCAACATTTAAATACACCTAATTTATGACATCACAATTCACATAATCAAATAAACCTACACATAAAATTAAAGAAATACATCCATAAATTGTATTAAAATACAATACAATGCCAACTTCCTAAAAAAATGGATATTATCATATCAAAATAATATAAAAATCACCTTATATCAAAAGGTGAATATGAGCTCCTGTTGGACTTGAGAAGATTCACAAATTTGTGTTATGGTTCTGGACAAAGGGGGTGGGGTGGTGTTATATAAAAGTTTGGATTACTTGAATGAGATGCAAAATTTGTTATTTGATGAAACAACATACTTGGGTGTTTCCAAGAATCAGATTAATATTTCTTACTCAAGAATTGATTCATACCTTGAGGAATATTTGCTTGACGGAAGAATAGGTGAACAAGATCTAGACATTTCTCCCATTTCAGCATCCATTTATTGTGGTCTAGGAGGATTCAGCTTTGAGAGTCTGCCAGGAGATTGTCCTGACCTGGGATGTAGGCTGCTGTGGATGCTACCTTCAGATGCTGTGCCAGTTTCCAAACATAAATAGCTAGGTTGCATAGTGGGTAAGACAGTGTCACCACTTGCTTGTTTATATACCAAACAACTGTGGTACTGTCTGTCCAAATTTGAATAGTTCCTGGAGTCAGCTTGTCTCTGGAAGCCTTCAAGGTGAAGAAAACTACGAGCATCTCTTTCTGACTTACCTGCTGTTTTGCCTGTTACCTGTCCCAAATCCCCTGAACTCTGAGATGTCCTAATGGGCTTCTCTGGCCCTGCCTAAGCTGTCTGTAGTTAAAATTTATACCGTCTGTGGCACAATGAAATGGGCTCTTGGGTTAGTATGGATAATCTCCTCCCAACATAGCATGTCATTTTATAGGCATTACAATAGAGGAATCATATTTTCTAGAGGCCATAGGTGCTGCACTCAAGTGTTTCTTAGGAAGCACTGCAGTTTCCTCATGTATAACTTTGTCAAATGAATTATGATAATACATGAAGCCATGTAAACTATGGCCCTGAGGAACTTTCTTACTGAAATGGCATTACTGGTTTGAAGGTTTCTCAGTTACTTTGGTAGAAATATGACTTCGTCCTGAGGAAGGAAGGTTTTCTGTCGTATGGAAACTGGGACTGCCCCCAGAAAGGTAATCCTTGTGCCTGGTTGCACTTGTGACTTCTGGAGGTTGAGGGTTAAGTCTGCCTTCTGAAAGTACTCTATGGTGATTTTCAAGCTGTCTGAAGTTCTAATGGAGACACTTCCTAAATCAGACAGTTGTCCAGATAAAGGTATATAAGGACTCAAGTGTCCTGCAAAAAGCAATAACTGGTAACAGACATTTGGTGAAAACCCTTGAAGCAGTAGATACGCCAAAGTGTAAGCCACAACATTGATAATGTAATCCCCCTGCCTGAAAAGTTAGGTACCTCCTGTGTTTCTGGGCTATAGGAATGTGAAGGTTGGTATCCTGTAAATCCAAAGACACCATCCATGGCCTTTGAAGCATCAAAGGATGGAACTTTTGCATCCAGTATTTGGGAAAATGAAGGCAGTTGCTTAACCTTGACAGATCTAAGACAGGACTTCAAATACCTTCTTTTCCTAGGCACAAGAAAAAGTGTCCACTGTTTTCTGGGAACCCTGTAGTAAAGGGTCATTTAAATGGGAGGAAACAGATTTTCCTTTTTTTTTGTTGGAGGAGATGGGATCACTAGGAAGGGAGCTTTTTTACAAAAGTGAATAGCACCCATCTCCTCTCTCCCCTCCTCTACGCATCCCCGGTCCTCTCTTTCCTCAATAAACGTGAACTTAACATGCTCTCTCGTGCTTACAACCATATTGCTAGATTTATAACAGGTTCCCCTTATTGAACCCACCATTGTCTTAACTTGAGGAACCTTGGCTGGCTAGAACTGCCTAATCTCCTCAAACTTAACCAACTCACCGAGGCTTACAAAATAATCAACCATCCTGATAAAACTCCATCACTATCCAGCATTCTGGCTCCTTACTCTAATCTCAATAGTCTTCGGTCATCTAACAGTTCCCTTATCCTTACCACTAAAGCTAAGAACTCAGGTGGGGATGCCCTCTACGCTAACTCCATTGGCAAACCGTGGAACTCATTGCCAAACTACCTAAGACTTGCAACTTCACGCACTCAATTCAAAAACAACCTTAAAGAATATCTCACAACCCAATGGTTATGCCCTTGTCGTGCACCTGACTAACTACATATCTCATATCCTACTAGTCCCACTTCCTCCTAGCCCATTCTCTTATCCAGACCTTGAAAATCTCTCATTCCTAATCTCAATGAGGATTTTACCTGATCCAGTCTATTTTACATCCTATGTGAAATTAATACCATGTTTAGCCAACAGCTTGTTCTGTATCCTATATAACTACTAAGTTATTTTTTTTCATCTTGTAAATGTTATCTGTACTCTCTTCTTGTAACACTATTTTGTATCTATTTTAACATGTATTAATATTTTGTTTGTTTGGAGCTTTTCTCCTCGGGCCTCTAATGAAAACGGATATGTATCCAGCTAGACTAGCCCGGTTAACAAATGTAAAATAAAATAAATAAATAAATAAATAGCTTTCCTTTATGATTTTCACAACCTATATGTCCTTGGTAAATTCTTCTCAATAGTGGTAAAAGGCAAACAGTCTTCCCATAGTGGGGGGGGGGGGGCTACTGGGTTGGTTTGGGAGACTGAACTTGGTTGCAGTCTGATTTGGGGGAGGAGAAGGGGTGCTGGATTGCTGGTGATAGTCACAGTTACTCCCGCGATGCAGCAGGATCCTTGAATCTCTCAGGTCTTGAATGTTGCTTGGTTTGCCACTTTCTTTGCAGTCTTGGTGTTTTCCCCTTAGTCTGTTTAGCCTTCTCATGTTAGGGTGGGAAGGCCCAAGGTTTGGAAGGGTAGTCCCTGTTATAACTAGGAGTGGAAGACATGTAGAACTCTTTGACAGATTTTATTCATTTCCCCTTCTTATCCAGTTCATTAAATACTTTCTCAACCTGGAGACCAAAAAGGAACTCCTTTTCCATAGAGACATCAAGGAGCTCAGCTCCCAGTAAGACAGAGGTTGAATTTTTAGCCAGGCATGTCATCAAGAAAATGTTCCTGTAGCAGCTACCCTGCATAATGAATCAAGAGTATACCAGCTACATTTAAGTGAGTGTCTGGACACTTGGGAGGAACTAGACAGGTCCTGAATGTCCCCCTGAAGGATTTTTTCTTGTATCCCCTCTGCCTTGGATTTAATCTGTTAGTGTAATGGTTCAAGGTATTTCAGCATGTGGAACTGGCAGTTGAGAGCCCTCATGGCCAGGGTGGCTGAAGTTTGTCTTTTTTACCAAATCAGTCCAGTGATCTGCTTTCCCTGTCATTTCGGTAAAGGGTTCTTGGATGCACACCCATGTGCTCACTTAATGGATTCTGTAGATGCCATTGACAGATGCACCACTTGGTTTTACAAAGATGCTGATTAGATTCTGGCACCCTATATAAGCAATCTGGCTTTCTAGCAGCAGGGAGATGGGTGTCAGGGTGCAGAGATATGTCCTCAGCCATATCATCCAAGACTACAAGAACTAGAAGAACTGCTAAAGGTCTACGGTGTGGGAAGGTTCAAATGCTCTCTATAATGAGTATGAGCCTTCGAAAATTCCCTAAACTCCCAAATGAATGCTTTCTTCATTCTGTGAAGAGTGTTACCAAAGGATAAATCCTCAGGACGTGAAGCTGAGAATAAGATGTCATCAATGTTAAGGTCCTCTGGCTTACCAAGTCTGCAGATGACTGCAAGCTAGGATCAATCACAGAACACCCCCCAAGATACTAACATCTTACAGAAAGTTTTAACACAGTCAAATAACTGGTGTCAAAGCCATGGCTTAAAATGCAATGCCAAGAAATGCATAATAGTACCTTTTGGGAAGTCAGACACCCAGAGAAACTACCTCATTGATAAAACACCCCTAAAAGTAGGCACAGTAATCAGGAATTTGGGGGCTCATGTTGATAGTAACTTAGCTTTTGACAAATGTGTCTCTAAGGTGTTATAAAAATCATTCTGTGGCACTCAATTTATAAGTAAGGGCATGACATCTAGGTCCAGGGAAGCTATTGTACGACTGTACTCAGAACTCATCAGACCCATCATTGAGTACAATGCATCCTTCTGTATGTACCTGACCAGGCACATGCAACAACTGGAACATCCACAGAGACTCCTCACAAAAAGAATACAGGCCATAAACACAATGTACCATGCATATCACCTCAAATGCATACTTTTTTCTACAGACTGATGAGAGACAATTGATGCCTAGCATACAAAGCATCCTTGATCCCACTCTGACTGACCTTTTGCATATCCACAAAATGAACAGCACTAGAACTACAACATTTACAGATTTAAACTTTGCTTACAACTAAAATAGAACATGTTAGAGGGACAGGTATGTATCTTACAGAATCCCCATTCTCTGGAATAAGCTTCCTATCCATGTGATGCACAGCCCTTCCCTAACCATATTCAAGTGCAACCTGGACCAGTGGATGGGAAATTGGAAGTTTATCCCTTGTAACACACCTGTGTCTCTAATGGACAGAGGCAGATGTTAAAACATGCCTTAACAAAAACACATCCCTTAAAATAACCTGTAAGGCATAACAACTTTTGGGATAAATTTGGACTGCAAGGGAAGGCTTATACAGGCCCCAGTGGTCATCAGCCTAGTATAGACCTATGAACCTATTAATAAGAACCTTTAAAAGTCTAAGGGGGAAATATGTTCTACATATGACAATTCCTCCTCATTCACCAATTATGAGGAATCTGAATCTTCCTGGGTAGAGTGTCCCTTTTATATTTACCAAAGGAAGTTCCTGGCACAGTATCCTTTTGCAGGGTAGCTTGCCTGATCTTCATAAAATCCATGAAGCCCTAAGCCAGCCTGACCAAGTCCTGTGGAGAGACAGTGGGATAAGAAAACAATAGTTGGGGCAAACCTGAAAGCCTTTTAGGTTTGGATGCCTAAGGTTTAGAGAAAATTAATGCCTCCGGTTCCGGGCAGGTGGCAGTGACCTCAGTCTGGTTCCAGTAACCAAAGATATACTGTCCTCACCCTAGGTCACCAACATGCAAGTGTCGGGAGCTGTAGCCTACTCGGCAGCTTTGGACTCAACCACCATTAGCCTGGTGTCAGACTGTGAACTAGGGACCTTACTCAAAGCTGCTTTGGGGGTGCTTGTGCCAGTGGACTCTGATCTAGTAGAATGTACTTGGCATGAGGGCCTTAGTCTTGTAATTTAACTTATAACAGTAAGAGAAATGTGAATTTCTCCACTTCTACTGCATTTTTTTCTGCTTGCACTTTACTTGGTCTGGGGACCTTGGTCTAATATCACTCACAATAGTGAGAACATTATGAACTGCTGCAGGATCTGAACCTCATTTTATTACATTTCAAATGCATTTTTTCTGTTTGCCTTTTTACTTAGTCCGAGAACCTTAGTTTTGTGGTATCACTCACAATTGTGAGCAAGTTGTGAATTGCTGCAGGATTTGAAACATACACACATACAAACACACATACACACACAGACACACGTACATATACTTACACCATATTTTTACTATCTACTGACTGGATTCTTCTCCAGTTCATCACCTACAACCTGTGCTGAGATGTGCAGAAGTGCCCTGTATAGAAGCAGTAGCCTAGAGCTGTAAATGTCCACATAAAAGTTCCTCTGCTATTTTGTGAAGTATCTACCTGAGTGTAGAGCAGTTAGTTTGCCTGTTGAGAAGCATTACCCCTAGTGTTTTGTTTTAGATCAATCCTAGACCTCTCTTCTCAGGCCAACAACTCTAAACCCTGATTACACCACCTCTCATAGATCACAAAAAAGAGCATCAACAGCCATGGATGCGGACTTTCCTACTGTCTCAGTAGCCAGCCTGGTGGAAATGGGCATCTTGAGACAATGTTGCAACTGTCTCATGTTTACTGACAACCACGTTATTCTTAAGCAGACTGACACAGTATGCACAAGATGTAATTACACTATGTCTTTGGAGGAAAAGCTTTTTCATACAGACAGATATCTCCAGTTTGCCAGTAACACTAAGGCTCTACACCTACTATGGATCAGACATAAACTCTCATATGTTGAGTCTCTTAAATGCAGTCTACCCAAAACTCAAAGGTGTTCCATACATTGGCCTCAGCAACCTCACAAACACTCTACAAAGACAACACTCCCAAGGACATTTACCATCTCACAATGTCTCAACCTCCAATCCCTTAAGTGGAAACTACCACACAACCCAATATACTGCCCATTGAAGACTCTACTGTGAGACACACAGCCTCACCAGATTGAGCAAGGAGTTCCCTATTGGGAACAAGGATCCACTACATTTCACATGCACTCAGGACATTGAACCACAAGTAACAGTATGACTTTGTCACAGTTCATGTGGGTGTTAAGGACTTGAGATGCACTTCCCTAGACTACATGAAAGAGACATGCTACAGCGTTCAGACTGTGTGCCCCAGACAGTTATGAGCCTAGCATTGAGTAGAATTCTACCTTCTCCAAGGATGATACACCAAACCCAAAAGTTTCATCATCACTGATATAAACAGAAGATGACTGATTTTAACAATTGGGTTAGTCACTGGTTGTCATTCTAATTGGGTCCAACATTTGTCAGGTTGTAAGGACATGATAGGCAGACTACACTGCTTTGCCAGGGATGGTCTGCAACTGTCCTCAGTAGGCTTTCAGATACTGGCCAGCAATAGGCAACACCAGTCTAATAAATCTTCCAACATTCTTCTTTCGGCTTTTCCTGGTTAGGAGTCGCCACAGCAGATCACCTGTCCGCTCATGATTGGCAGTGGAGTTTTACGGTGTCGAGTTGCCAGCCTGGCACCCAATCTTCCACAGAAGGCACACACAAGCACGCACGCCTAGGGCCAATTTAGAGTGTCCAATCCACCTACTTTGGGGTGTTGGAGGAAACCGGAGCACCCGGAGGAAACCCACGCAACCACAGGGAGGACATGCAGACTCTGCACAGAAGGCACCCCAGCAGAGGATCGAACCGGATAACCTCTTGCTGTGAGGTGGCAACGCTAACCGCTGCACCACCACAGCCGCCCTAATAAATCTTCCAACATAATAAATTCTAATCGAGATAATCTAAAGGTGTTGCTACTCAATGTTAGGAGTGCAAAAAAAAGCTACACTCCCAGGAAGCACTCCTCACCTTTGAGGGTGTTGACATCTGTGCAGTTATTGAGACACAATTTAAAGCCACAGAAGGCACCCCGGCAGCACAAGGCTATAATGCCTTCCACACATTTAGACTAGCTACTGTGCAAGAAAGGACAAGAGATGGAAGTGTATCCATCTACATAAAAAGTAAGCACTCCTCAAGAGTGGTCAAATGATGACATGCTTGAGCTACTCCATGTCCAACTAACCTTAGGTAAAGTCCATTACCATGTCCTTGCTAGCTACAGGATCCCATCTATGACCTTGGATAACTGTACCACATACTTGAATGCACTGAAGTTACTCACAATTACCATATTATGGGTGATTTCAACTATCCCGCCATAAACTGGGATACATATACAACCACTAACATGCATGCTCAAAGTTTCCTGGATTTTATCATTGCAAACACCATGGAACAGTTAGGCTACACACTTACTAAGGGTGAAAATATCCTGGATCTGGTACTCAAAAATACGCGGGAATGTTACACCCCTGCCTTGTGCGATGTCCTCACTGGTCAGATCAGATCACAAAGCAGTATCCCTTGAAATAAATATGAAGGCTGAACTCCCAGCAAACCCCAGAACCTTTAAAAACTTTTCTAAGACTAACTACTTCCTTTAAAATGAAGGTACAGCTAAATTACAGGCCCCACATTCACAGAACATGATGGCCTACAGAGAAGTGTTTACAGAAACCCTGTAAAAGCATGTAAATAACCGTGTAGAAAAAGCAGTTCCAAACTGAAATAAACCTAGGACAAACTCCAAAAACAAGCCCGGTTTGCGGATCCTCAGTATAAATAGGTTGTATAAGAAAAGAAAGAAAATCTTATCTAGAAATGGGAAGAGCTATGCCCAAAAGAAAAAAAAAACCCTCCCTTATCAGTCTCAACAAGCAACTCAGTGGTAACCTGTCAGATCCACTAGAATCTCTATTCAACTGCAGGCTTCATCCCTAGGGAATGGAGGACTGCAACTGTCATTTGGCTACACAAAGGTGGACCATCGACATACCCAGGGAACTACAGAGCCACAAGTCTGACTTGTATGCAAGGCCATGGAAATAATTATTGTGGACCTGATAAACAAAGATATAGGAAATCTTCAACCACTGGACCCATCCCAGTTCAGTTTTGTCAAGGGCAGGTCATGCCTACTGAACTTGGTGGACTTTTTCAAGAAGGTCACTTGAGCCATGTCCAAGGACAAAATAGTAAATACTGTCTACCTTATCCTGGCAAAGACATTTGACGCAATACCGCACTCAGGTGTTATAGACAAACTCAAATTTATGCATAAATCCCTGTCACCTGACGGACTGCCAAATGGTTCACAGATAGAACACACAAAGGTAAGGTGGAGGGATCCACTTCTACCAAGAGGTCTGTTACTAGTGGTGTCCCAGACAGCTTGGTACCAGGACCTGTCCACTTTACAATATAACTCTCTGAAGTTAAGGCAAATGGACAGGGCCTTTGGGTGACCAGATTTCCTGATGACTGCAAGCTGGGTGCAATCACTGAATACTCCAAAGATGTAGATATTCTCCAGGAGGGACTGACATACACAAATAACTGGTGTCACAGCCATGGCCTAAAGCTCAGTGTAAAAAAATACATAATTATACCCCGAGGGAAGACAACTACACCTGCAAATTACAACATTTATAGTACTCCCTTAAGAGCAGACCCAGTGGTAAGGAACTCGGGAACTCAGGTTGACAGTACTCTGAACTTTGATCAACATGTGTCCATGGTAGTGTGAAATCCTTTCAATGTGGTGCAACTTATAAATAAGAGCACAGCATCCAGATCTAAGGAGATCACAGCACCACTATACTCAGCCCTCAGTAGATCAAAAATCGAGTACAGTGCTTCCTTCAGCCTGTAACTAACCAGGCATTTGTAACAACTGGAGTGACCACAGAAGTTCCTCACTAAAAGAATATAGGTTGTAAATAATATGTCCTGTCTGCTTCAAAACCCTGTCCCTGTACTCGGTCTCCTACAGACTACTGAGAATCAATCTACACCTAACCTACAAGGCATTTTCTGATCCAACCTTGATGGATCTGCTACACATTCACAAAACAAACAGCACTAGAAATACCCGATCTAAGGATCTAAACCTTGTCTGTGACATAAAACAAAACATGTTGGAGGGACAGGTATGTGTCTTAGAGATTGAACAGACTTCCCATTCTTGTGAAACACAGCACTTCCCTAAGTCTATTCAAATGCAGTTTGGACCAATGGATGGGAAATCACAAATTCCCCCCCCTGGCTTGTCACCTGTGGCCCTTCTGGACAGGGGCGATTTGTAGATGCTCTAAGTCACAGGCATATACCAGGTACTGTTCTAGCCCATGGGCATTGAAAACTGGGAAAAGACTGAAAAAGATGCCAGGTCTGTTAACCTAGTAACCTCCTATGATCCTATGAGAATGCTTCAGACCATGGGGGTGCAAAGGCACCTCACCTGTGTCAGTGACATCAAACTTGGTCAAAGGCTTGAACAAAGAAATGTCTTTAAAACCCCAAATATCCCTCTCTCTCAGACATTTATCCTTATTCTCTTTCATAATGAGGGCCTTGGAACCACTGGACACCGAGGCATGTGACAGGTCTGCCTTACTAGAATCCTTACTTGACTCTATATGTGACTAAAGGGACTCAGCCCTACGCTTAATGGTCTTGTAACTGAACCTCACACAACAGTGACAATTAGCAACATTATGCCGATGCCCTAGACAAAACAAGCAGTGTGAATGAAAATCTTTGTGTGGAATCTGCTTCCCACATGACAGACAATTATTTATTTTCTTGAACACAATAAGAAAAAAAAAATCCACAACACGGGGCTTATCTGACAGCATCTAGAACTATGGTGATTCAAGCTGACAGACTGATAATGCCATGTAAAAGTGATGTTGAGCATTGAACTACATGGAAATAAAGAACTGAAGATGGAGCCAGCTGCTTCCCATTTTATACCCTGATGTCTGGATGTTGGTCTGCATGGACGTCCACTGGCTGGGTGCTAGTGAAAATACTCTGGTATTTGGGCCAGCCACAGGCTTCTGCATGACAGGAATACCCAAGAATCAGTAGTGCAAAACTGACTACAATGAGCATCTTTCAGTTCACCAGGGCTATCTTCACTTTTTCATAAATTATGATACGAGTGGCAAATAGAAGTCTTTTTTAATAAAATGGCTTATTTCTGAACTACAAACTGTGTTTTTGGAAATACTTCTATTAACAAAGACTGGTACCATGCCAATAATTACCACCATTCTGCTCTTTCTAAATTGCTATCCATGGGTACAAAGGTATTAAATGCCCACCAAACAAGGAGAAATACCAAAACTATAGGAAGCAATAAGGATATTATGACACTTTTAAGGGAATACAGTGTGCTTCTACTTGCTAACACTTAAAATACATATTTATTAAACGCTATAAATTAATTTCATTATTTTTATTGTCATTACATTTTTATTCAAGGGCTAAATGATGCAATAACAACAGGCATGGTTGGAAGCCTTACTGCTCCATATATAGTTTACAGTAAGTGCTAGGGATACATCAGTGGGTGAGTGAATGCTAAAACTTGGCACCATCATGGTAATCTTTTTATATTCAGATTTTCAAATCAGACATTACTAAGACTTGTAAATCTGAATATAAATCCTTATGTTGAGCAGTGGATAGCTAAATGGTGGTCTGACAGAACCATATGGTTAGAGTCACAGGTGCCACTTCTGAAAGCCAAAAAGTTACCAGTGGTGTACCACAGGGCTCATTGCCATGCCATATATTTCTCAAACCTTCAGGCCAACACTCCTGGTCTATGACTATCGAAGTTTGCAGACATCCATAAACTGGGTGTTGTTATTCAATATTACACTGACTGAGTCTGCTCAGTGCGGGGTAGATCTTCTCAACAATTACTGCGAGGACAAGAATCTTAAATGAAATGTGAAAAAATGTAGTATACTTAATTTTTGCTAAACAAAGCATTTCCACATCATACCATACTGGTGACACATCCCTCAGACAATGCCCTAAAAGATCCAGGCACTCTTGTTGATAATTCCTTATCTTTTGTTCCCTATTTTCTGACCATCATGCCAATGCAGTACTTCAGAAAGCCTTCTTCTGGATCATCCAAATTTCCAAAGACAACTCCTGCACATCCAAACAAGTGTTAATTATTCTTTATACATATATAGGTTTGTAGACTGATAGCCTTGTACTTACCTATGAACCTTACCTTAGTTACAGTAAACCCTCAGTTAACCGGAACTCAAGCAACCAGGACCAAATAAAATGAAGAAATACAGTACAGTTTTCATGTTTTGCACCTTCTGCCCCCCCCCCCCCCCACACACACACACACACACACACAGAAACATACCTTATGTTTTTACAGTTTCAAAAGGAAGATAGGAATAAATTCCCTCTCTCCCCAACCCAAGAACAAGTCAAACCAAGCAAATAGTATAGGGTACAGTATTAGTCAGGCCTATTTTTAATAGTAACTCTCAAGCAACTAGAAACTACAGCTATCTGGCATCTAGCAATTCCCATGGATGCCGGTTAACCACGAGTTTACTGTACTTTCCTCTGAATAGCTTTATCATTCTTACATTTCTGGAAAACATATAAGAAAAATGAAGTAACTGTATTTCGGACAGTGCTTTAGCAGTGCCCTGCTTAATGAATAAACTACCAGGGTATTCAAACAGTTAAAACCCCTGATAATGTAGGCCACCTCCATAGTGCAGAGAGATAAAGCTGTGACAGCAACCCAGATGCCTGCGGGCTGACAGCTGTATATGGTGCTAGTGCAACCAGCAAGGCAGAAACAACATTAGTGGCAAAAGCTAACTCAACCTATCCTAGGGGAATGAGGGTGGCAGTGTGCAAAGGAAAGGCAGCACCAATAACTGAGGCATATGGTTTGCTTTTACCAAGTAGCACCTGCACTGTCGCTGGATGTCAGCATGCTCCTGCTTCTATGCTTAGAACCAATAACTGAGGCATACAGTTTGCTTTTACCAAGTAGCACCTGCACTGTAGCTGGATGTCAGCATGCTCCTGCTTCTATGCTAATAACCAATAACTGAGGCATATGGTTTGCTTTTACCAAGCAGCACTTGCACTGTGGCTGGATGTCAGCATGCTCCTGCTTCTATGCTAAGAACCAATAACTGAGGCATATGGTTTGCTTTTATCAAGTAGCACCTGCACTGTAGCTGGATGTCAGCATGCTCCTGCTTCTATGCTAAGAACCAATAACTGAGGTATATGGTTTGCTTGTAGCTGGATGTCAGCATGCTCCTGCTTCTGTGCTAAGAACCAATAACTGAGGCATATGGTTTGCTTTTCCCAAGCAGCACCTGCACTGTAGCTGGATGTCAGCATGCTCCTGCTTCTATGCTAAGAACCAATAACTGAGGCATATGGTTTGCTTTTCCCAAGCAGCACCTGCACTGTAGCTGGATGTCAGCATGCTCCTGCTTCTATGCTAAGAACCAATAACTGAGGCATATGGTTTGCTTTTACCAAGTAGCACCTGCACTGTGGCTGGAAGTAGGCATGCTCCTGCTTCTATGCTAAGAACCAATAACTGAGGCATATGGTTTGCTTTTACCAAGTAGCACCTGCACTGTAGCTGGATGTCAGCATGCACCTGCTTCTATGCTAAGAACCAATAACTGAGGCATATGGTTTGCTTTTACCAAGCAGCACCTGCACTGTGGCTGGATGTCAGCATGTTCCTGCTTCTATGCTAAGAAAGTACAGTTTTGTACCTACCATAAATGTAGATGTTCCAGTGTTCACACTGCTGCAGTCATCACACTTGGGTTATCCTGCCGTCAGGCGGTCCCGCAGTCGGCCAGAGTTCCAAAGTCTTGGTCCGGCGTCAGTTGCTGTCGCTTCTTCCCTGACGTCAGTGCGCCAGGGGTATATAAGAGGCATCAGACGCCATTTTCTTCAGTTTTTCTTGCCCCAGATGTCAGGTGCTCCCCTAGTAGGTGGGCAATACATATTGACAATGAAACATGTACATAAAATACAAAGAAAACCTTCAGTTACAAGCAAATACACCACAAAGGTAGTATCAGATGGAAAGGTATAGAAAAGTGCAGCTAGTTCAGAGGGGATGGAGGGAGGGTAACTTGGACTGCAGCAGTGTGAACACTCGAACATCTACATTTATGGTAGGTACAAAACTGTACTATGTTCATTGTGTTACACTGCTGCAGTCATCACACTTGGGTTGAATCCCAAAGCTAAGGATGGGTGGTGGAGTTACACAGGGTTTGGAGAAGCTAGTAGGCCTTGCAGAACTGCAGTGGCAAAGCCAGCTCTAGACTTAGAGTATAGAGGTAAATGACAGTGCTTGGTGAAGGTGTGCACTGAACTCCAAGTTGCAGCTTCCAAAATATCCTTGGTTGGTACCCCCCTAAGAAAGGTTGTTGATGTAGCTGTAGCCCTGGTGGAGTGGGACCTAATGCTAGCAGGTACCGGTTTCCCATGATGTGTGTAACAGAAATGTATACAATGTCCTATCCATTTTGAAATGGTCTGTTTTGAGATAGCTTTTCCTTGTGATCCTGCAGCATAGGATACAAAGAGCTGGTCAGATTTTCTGAAAGCCTTAGTTTTATCCAAGTAGTAACGTAATTGCCTGTGAATGTCCAAAGAGTGCATTAGTCTTTCTCCTTTGTTCTGGGGGTTTGGGAAAAAGGTGGGTAAATGAATGGTTTGGTTTAGGGCCACACTGGATACCACCTTTGGCATAAAGGAAGGGTTAGTCCGTACAGCGACTCTGTCTTGATGAAAAATGAGGAAAGGCTCCACTGCCATTAGGGCCTGTAGCTCTGAGACTCTTCTAGCTGAAGTTATAGCTAGTAGCAGGGCAGTTTTCCATGATAGTAACTTTAAATCAGCTGAAATAGCTGGTTCAAAGGGCGACAGTGTAAGCTTTTACAGAACAAAGTTGAGATCCCAAGTTGGTGTTGGTGCTCTCCTGAGCGGTTTTATGTTCTTAGCCCCTCTGAGGTACTGTCTTAGGAGTGGATGTGAAAATAAAGGAGGATCCGTGTTGTAGTGAGCTGAAATCGCTGAGGCGTGGATCTTAATAGATGAAAAAGAAAGTCCTTTGTGCAACATCTCAGTTAAATATTGTAGAATCTGAGGAATGTTTGGAGCAAGGGGATTTTGGCCTTTAGCCTGGTTCCTGGCGCAAAATCTTTTCCATTTGTCTGAATAGGCTTTCCTGGTGCTGGACCTCCTGGCCTCCAGAATGACATCCATAACAGCTTTAGATAGAGGTGTTGGCTGGTTGTTTAGGTAATTTGCCATGCAGCCAGATTTAAAGTCTTGAGCTGGCTGTGTAGAATCTGATTGTTTTGCTGAGCGAGCAGGTGAGGAATTTGGGGTAAAATCCATGGTGGGCCGTGGGCCATGTTCCTTAATATTGGATACCAGTGCTGGCGTGGCCAGTCTGGAGCAATGAGTATCATTTGTGGCCTCACTAATCTGACTTTCAGCAGCACTTTTGCTAGAAGAGGGAGTGGAGGAAAGGCATACACTGTTAACGTTTTCCAACTGAATGAGAGGGCGTCCACTTTCCAAGCTAGTGGGTGGAATGTCCTTGTGCAAAATTTTCGAAGTTGGTAGTTTTGGGGGTTGGCAAACAGATCTATGTCTGGGCATCCCCATTTTTGAGTGATCATTGCAAATACTTGTGGATCCAGTCTCCACTCGTGGGGATCCATGATGTTTCTGCTTAGGTCGTCTGCCAATGTGTTTTTCTTTCCTGGCAGGAATTGTGCTTGTAGTTGAACTTGGTAAGTCAGTGCTGTGTTCCACAAGGTCATTGCTTGCCTGCATAGGGGGTAGGAGTGTGTGCCCCTTTGCTTGTTTATGTACCACATTACTGTAGTATTGTCCATCTTTATTAGGAGTTGTCCTGGATGTAAAAGGTCCTTGAAAGCTGTTAGGGCATTCTGTACAGCTAGCATTTCTTTTTGATTGATATGCAGATGCCTTTGATCTGTATCCCATTTGCCCTGAATGCACTGTCCTGCCATGTGTGCTCCCCAGGCATAGTTCGGTGCATCTGTTGTTATAGTTTGCCTGGCTGTGGGCAAGGTAAAAGGCTGACCCTTGTTGAGGTGACATGCCTGTGCCCACCATAGAAACTCCTGTTGAAGGCAGGGAATGAGTGGTATCATTGTTTCCAAGCTTTGGCTGTGCTGTGTCCATACGCTCTTCAGGTACCATTGTAATTTCCTCATATGCAGCTTTGCAAATGGTATTAGGAGTATGCAAGATGCCATGAATCCCAAGGCCTGCAGAATTTTTCTTGCAGGGAGTTGGGTCTTTGTTGCCATCATTTTGAAGTACTGAGTCAGCTATTGTTGCTTGTCTGGCATGAGATAAGCCATCTTGGCCACTGTATTCAAGCTGGCACCCAGGAATGTTATGTTCTGTGAGGGCACTAGTTTTGATTTCTTTTCGTTTACTGTGTACCCTACGCAACTTAAAAGGTGTTTGACAAACGCGAGATGCTTTAAAAGAATGTCCTTGCTTTCTGCTTGAATAAGGCAGTCGTCCAGGTATGGGTATATTTGAATTCCTCTTTGTCTGCAATATGCAATTACTGGTGCCAGGCATTTTGTGAAGACCCTGGGCACAGTAGATAAGCCAAAGGGCAGCGCAGAGAATTAATAATGAATTGAACCTGCAATGAAACGGAGGTATCTTCTGCAATTTTGTCTGATAGGGACATGCAGGTATGCCTCCTTGAGATCCAACGTTACTAGCCAAGCCTTCTTACCCAGCATGGGAAGAAGCTGCTGTAGTGTTAGCATCTTGAATTTGGGTACTTGGAGATAGGTGTTTAGAATTGAAAGGTCCAGAATGGGTCTCCAGGCTTTGTCCTTTCTGGGGACTAGAAAGCGTCTTGAGTAAAATCCTTGTCCTTGCTCCTGTGTAGGTACCTGTTGAATGGCTCTCATGTCCATGAGAGCTGTAATTTGTTTTTGTGCCTCCGCCCATTGATTTGGTGGCAGGTTTGGCATTCCTTTTATCCTTGGCAAGGTGTGAAAGTGGAATCTGTATCCTTGTGAAACAATGTTTAGGACCCATTTGTCTTTTGTGATGATGTGCCAGTTGTCTGCAAAAAGTGCTAATTTTCCTGCCAAGGGAGCTGCCAAGAGAGATTTGCTTGGCAGTCTGAGGGTTAAGTCATTGTGTTTGTTTTCTGTTAGTTTGGGGCCTGTCTTCTCCTCCTTTCTGGGTAGCGGCACCCATCGGTGAGGTTTGTAAGGGCCTTGTGACTGACCTCTGCCCCTTGGGCATCTGTATTTGCCCATCTGTGGTCTGTCAGATGCTGGAAAGGACCAGTTTTTTGTTGGCCAATTTCTGCTGAAACGAGGGGGTTGAACCTGTAAAAAATCCTTGACTGTCTGCATAGATTTTGCCTTATCCTCCATTTTCTTTAAAACCTCTTCTGCTTTTACACCAAATAAAATATCCTGCTGTAAAGGTGCATTCAATAACTTTGCTTTAACATGATCAGGCAGGGTTCGTTCTTTTAACCAAGCATGTCTACGTATGACAGACCCAGTCAGTGCTGCTCTACAGGAAGCTTCCAATGAATCAAATCCACATTGTAAAGTATGTTTGCCCACCTGTTCAGCTGCATGTAACCGATCCTGCATTTCCTTGAAATCAGGCTGCTCTGAATGTGTGCTCATTTTTTGTTTTAATTGAGACATTAGGAATTGCTGATATTTCAGCATGTGAAACTGGCAATTTAAGGCTCTCATAGCTAGACTAGCAGAGGTGTATACCTTCTTTCCCCATCTATCTAGTGCTCTGGAATCCCTTTCAGAGGGTACAGGATTTTTAGCAATAGAGGCCTTTACCCCTTTGGGACCCTGGGAAATTGTTTCTGGGTCAGCAACAGGGCTTTTATATAGGAATTTGTGTGAGTCAGGGACTCTGTAGTATCTGTCTGGTTTGGCTGGAGCAGGAGGTAGAGAGTCTGGGTTAAGACTAGATTCTAAGTAAACATCATCCACAATGTCTAACATGGGATGGATAGCAAGTAGTCTGTGCTGGGGTAGTAAAAGGAACTCTCGGAGCATTTTCTTAGAATCAGAGTAATCCTGGCCTTCCCAGTGGAAATGTTCCCTCATGGTATGTAAAGTTTCCCCAAAGGAGTAGTCTTCTGGAGGAGATGCTGAGGGAACGGACTCTTCAGCATCAGAATCTTCATAAGGAGGAAAAGAGTACTCCTGTTCCTCAGAAGAATCTGAGGAAATTGAAACCTGGTCAGAGGAAGCATAATCCTCCTCTTGTCTTGGCCTTTTATCAGGAGGGGGATGGGAACCCCTGATTAGGGTAATTAAATCTTCAGCCATCTTAAGCATCTGTTTCTTAGGCATGGGGCCTTGTACTGGAGACTGCTGTACAGTCTTTTTTGTTTTTAATGGAGTTTTTAACTTAGCATAAGATTTAATGGTGAGTGTAGTCGGTCTGAAGACACCTTCTGCAACCAAAGGCGTTTCTACTGCACCGGAATCTCCTTCTGCTCTGGAGTCGGAAGGGCCTAAAGAAGAAGGCTGTGGTGGCCTAGTACTCTCCGCTTGTGAATCATAAGCCGTCTGGGGTTCTAAATCCGCGGTCGTCAGGGGCTGCGTAGGTGCCTCACTGAAAACCGGAGAACCGGCGACAGGCCCAGCAGAGGTCCTTATCCTTGCGTTTTTTATGCATGCCGGTCGTCGGTTGCTCCGATGGCATGGTATAATTAAATTTCCTACCAAAGTAATGTCGGGCGAAATCAAACCGACGTTTGATAATTCATTTATTAAACCTAGCACAAAACCGACAACCTGTGACGTCGTGGTCTGGGCCTAAGCAAAGAATACAATAAGAATGAAAGTCCTTATGAGGTATTTGCTTCCCACAAAAAATGCAATTGTTAACTTTTTTTGACATCGGACTGAGGCAAGAAAAGGTTCCCCAACGGGGTACTTAGCTTTATTGAAGACTTCGGTCTGAAATTCGATTTGAAAATCTCAGGAGTCGGCTGACCGGCAGTTGCGAACTGCTTCTGCTTCGGGCACCGCGTGGCAAGAAAGACTGAAGAAAATGGCGTTGGATGCCTCTTATATACCCCTGGCGCACTGACGTCAGGGAAGAAGCAACAGCAACCGACGTCGGACCAAGACTTTGGAACTCTGGCCAACTGCAGGACTGCCTGATGGCAGGATAATCCAAGTGTGATGACTGCAGCAGTGTAACACGATGAACACCCAATAACTGAGGCATATGGTTTGCTTTTGCCAAGTAGCACCTGCACTGTGGCTGGATGTCAGCATGCTTCTGCTTCTATGCTAAGAACCAGTAACTGAGGCATATGGTTTGCTTTTACCAAGCAGCACTTGCACTGTGCCTAGATGTCAGCATGCTCCTGCTTCTATGCTAAGAACCAATAACTGAGGCATACAGTTTGCTTTTATCAAGTAGCACCCGCACTGTGGCTGGATGTCAGCATGCTCCTGCTTCTATGCAAAGAACCAATAACTGAGGCATATGGTTTGCTTTTACCAAGTAACACCTGCACTGTAGCTGGATGTCAGCATGCTCCTGCCTCTATGCTAAGAACCATTAACTGAGGCATAGGGTTTGCTTTTACCAAGTAGCACCTGCACTGTGGCTGGATGTCAGCATGCTCCTGCTTCTATGCTAAGAACCAATAACTGAGGCATATGGTTTGCTTTTACCAAGCAGCACCTGCACTGTAGCTGGATGTCAGCATGCTCTTGCTTCTATGCTAAGAACCAATACCTGAGGCATATGGTTTGCTTTTACCAAGTAGCACCTGCACTGTGGCTGGATGTCAGTATGCTCCTGCTTCTATGCTAAGAACCAATAACTGAGGCATATGGTTTGCTTTTACCAAGCAGCACCTGCACTGTAGCTGGATGTCAGCATGCTCCTGCTTCTATGCTAAGAACCAATAACTGAGGCATATGGTTTGCTTTTACCAAGTAGCACCTGCACTGTGGCTGGATGTCAGCATGCTCCTGCTTCTATGCTAAGAACCAATAACTGAGGCATATGGTTTGCTTTTACCAAGTAGCACCTGCACTGTAGCTGGATGTCAGCATGCTCCTGCTTCTATGCTAAGAACCAATAACTGAGGCATATGGTTTGCTTTTACCAAGCAGCACATGCACTGTGGCTGGATGTCAGCATGCTCCTGCTTCTATGCTAAGAACCAATAACTGAGGCATATGGTTTGCTTTTACCAAGTAGCACTTGCACTGTAGCTGGATGTCAGCATGCTCCTGCTTCTATGCTAAGAACCAATAACTGAGGCATATGGTTTGCTTTTACCAAGTAGCACTTGCACTGTAGCTGGATGTCAGCATGCTCCTGCTTCTATGCTAAGAACCAATAATTGAGGCATATGGTTTGCTTTTACCAAGTAGCACTTGCACTGTAGCTGGATGTCAGCATGCTCCTGCTTCTATGCTAAGAACCAATAACTGAGGCATATGGTTTGCTTTTACCAAGCAGCACCTGCACTCTGGCTGGATGTCAGCATGCTCCTGCTTCTATGCTAAGAACCAATAACTGAGGCATATGGTTTGCTTTTACCAAGCAGCACATGCACTGTGGCTGGATGTCAGCATGCTCCTGCTTCTATGCTAAGAACCAATAACTGAGGCATATGGTTTGCTTTACCAAGTAGCACCTGCACTGTGGCTGGATGTCAGCATGCTCCTGCTTCTATGCTAAGAACCAATAACTGAGACATATGGTTTGCTTTTACCAAGCAGCAACTGCACTGTAGCTGGATGTCAGCATGCTCCTACTTCTATGCTAAGAACCAATAACTGAGGCATATGGTTTGCTTTTACCAAGTAGCACCTGCACTGTGGCTGGATGTCAGCATGCTCCTGCTTCTATGCTAAGAACCAATAACTGAGGCATATGGTTTGCTTTTACCAAGCAACACTTGCACTGTGGCTGGATGTCAGCATGCTCCTGCTTCTATGCTAAGAACCAATAACTGAGGCATATGGTTTGCTTTTACCAAGTAGCACCTGCACTGTGGCTGGATGTCAGCATGCTCCTGCTTCTATGCTAAGAACCAATAACTTAGGCATATGGTTTGCTTTTACCAAGTTGCACCTGCACTGTGGCTGGATGTCAGCATGCCCCTGCTTCTATGCTAAGAACCAATAACTGAGGGATATGGTTTGCTTTTACCAAGCAGCACCTGCACTATGGCTGGATGTCAGCATGCTCCTGCTTCTATGCTAAGAACCAATAACTGAGGCATATGGTTTGCTTTTACCAAGCAGCACCTGCACTGTACCTGGATGTCAGCATGCTCCTGCTTCTATGCTAAGAACCAATAACTGAGGCATACGGTTTGCATTTACCAAGTAGCACCTGAACTGTGGCTGGATGTCAGCATGCTCCTGCTTCTATGCTAAGAACCAATAACTGAGGCATATGGTTTGCTTTTACCAAGTAGCACCTGCACTGTGGCTGGATGTCCGCATGCTCCTGCTTCTATGCTAAGAACCAATAACTGAGGCACTACATTTGCCAGGCTGCCAGGAGGTGGACATAGGAACTAAAGCAGAACAAAGACTGCCCCTTGTTACAAGATAGTAGTGATCAATGACAATCACTCTCCCTACCTGGTGTCTTCAGATGTAAGGAAGGGTAGATTAATGTATTTCACAGGTAATATAAGGGGCTGAATGGTTTCAGGGGAATAAAAACATTTTTAACTGATACAATCCTATATCTTACAAGTTTTGGCACTATCTCTTAAATATTGAGTTATGTGTTTAAATACTGGTGCAGTCCAAGTATACAAAATGTTTTTTTTTTTCTCTTCCACGCTTAAGTCTCTAAATACTGCACGCACCTAAATGTATAAATACAGACATCCCAGTATTAAATCATGTACTCCCTCACTTTTCAAGCATATTTAAATTAATTTGTAAACTAGATGCTGCACTCTCTAAAAATGACGCACCTTTTGAGAAACAGTAAGCAACTGTTATTGTTTTCCTGCCCTCAATCTGTGTAGAAAACTAAAAATCCTTAGAAGTTATGACATCTCATCCCTTACCACCGCCTGTGTTTAAATAACCCTACCATCTTTGAATGTCCCCAACTTCATAAGACCTATACTAGCAACTAAATAAATATATTTGTTAAAATTACAGCACCACATCTTAACCCATTACTAAATGCCCTGGTTTCCTGTTTATAGAAAGTCAGCTTGACAAGATCTTCTTCAAGCTATGCACACCACTATTATACCACAATTTTCACTTATAATGATTCCCCATTCAAGATAAGTTTTACTACCTTCTAGCTGCTGAGTAGTTGACTTCAAGAACAGATTTGGGCCCTCTCATGATCCTAAAATGGACTGAGTGCTTAACTGGAAAATGGATAAGTAATTGTATGTAAAATAAAAAGTCCAAAACTCACTTTATTCTTCTATGTGAATTCTTCAGTTTCATTCTCAGGTACATAGTGAAGTAAAATATTTATCTGATTACTTGTACCGACAGACATCATACTCCAAAAATCAACCGACATTTTCAATCTCCTTAATGTAGTTAAACAGATTAACCATTCTAACAATCTTTTGCATAGACTAGGAGACTGTCTTCCTTACAATATTGTTTCATTCCATTCATGACTTTCCTGTAAACCATCCTCTCACAGTCACCATCTATTACAATTTATTTACACATTTTTTCTTTTTATTGGCCTCTCTTTTTAAACTCCTAGTTAAATCTTGACCAAAATCTTCTCATACATGCATTTCCAAAATATTTTATTTAATCCTTTAAACAACTTTATAAAGTTCTCAAACTTCTTGCCAATCACTCCACATGTTCCTAACCCATTTTCTCTTCCTCTTTGTCCACCCCTTCGGATGAGATGTGAAACCGAAGTCCCATCTGCCTGAGTTGGTGGTAGCTCTAGGTGGATGTAAAAGATTCCATGGCATCATGGTTTTTCCGCCAAGCAATGTTTAAATAACTGAAATGTTAATTGTTGAAAACATTCTTTAAAGCCTCCTTGCTGACTGTCTGCTGTTTTAAATGTTTGTTTTTTTTTGTAGTGTCTCGCTATTTTTCTACTGTGTTAAACATTCTCTAGTATTTCTCACTGAAACTAGGGTAGCTAGTAGCTGGAGCATAGTCCAGATACAGGCTTGCTGCTTCTGGAACTATTTGTAGTGGTTTGTTTGTTTTGAGCATGTTTTCCAGTCCATCCTGGATTGGAAGGGGGCCTATCTGCACTTTTGTGAGACAATAGTGCTGATTGGGACCTCTCTGGTAAAGAGAGGCAGGTCTAGGGCTTAGAATAAGCATCCTTATTAGTCATTTTGAATCTTGTTAAATTTTTTTCAAGTTTTTAGCTTCTGGTATTTAGGCCCTACATTTGAGCAGGCTTCTGCTTGTTGTCATGTTGTTTAGCACTGTAAACTGCCGCGCAACTGTGTGTCAAAGCCAGGCAGTTAAATTCAACACATTTTTCCTAAAACACAGGCAGAAATAGCCATCCACTGAGCTCCTCTGTGATTGATTCTGAAAAGCCACCCCTAGTGACAACAGTCTTCAACCTAGCATTATGGACAGTTGGACTGCCCTTGCTTCTCCTGCCAACCTTGCTGACTTGGGTCTCTTAAGGCAGGGCAGCAATTGCCTCATGTACACAAATAACCCTCTACTAATAACTCAGTCTAGTACAGCAGTGCGAGAGCTGTATTTACACCAAGAATTTAGAATCTATGCTCTCTCACTCACTCAAAACCGTAACAGTTGTCAACTCACCCACCACTGCATATGCACATAGTACCACTCCTCATACACACAGCACTCATCAAACATCTAAATCCGTACATGCAGAGGTTTTCTCAAAAAACTTACCGAAATACCAGATACCTCCAATACATGAGACTGCTACAACTAACACAGTTCCCACAACAACCATGACAAAAAGCAACACTACTTTCTCACCCACCAAGCCCGTAAGGTGTAACACTCAAAAAAACAAATTTTCTTGTCATTGGAGACTCAATACTGAGACACACAGATGTTCCACTCACCAAGCTGGACAAGGAAAAAGTCATGGTCAGCTACCTGTCTGGTGCCAGGATTCGTCAGATCACACATGCACTCAGGTCTTTCAGCAACAAGCACCGTTATGAATTTGTCGTAATTCATGTTGGTGTGAATGACCTGAGATGTACCTCACTGGACTATATGAAGAAAGAAATGGTTGAGCTCTCTCAGCATGTGTCCCAGGCAGGTATGTCCCTAGCCTTGAGCAACATACTACCCTCACCTAGAATGATGCCACAGTACAAACAAAACATGACTGATTTCAATAACTGTTTCAGTTTTTGGAATCATTCTAAGGGGATCCAGTTCCTGTCAGCCTTAGAAGCCATGCTTGACAAACCTTGCTGCTTTGCCACAGACGGTTTTCACCTGGCACCGCTAGGCCTTCGGCCGCTGGCAAAGGCTCTTGCTTCCCCCATAATGTCTTTTTTTAGGCAAGGTCTCAAAAACAGCATTAGTGATGTGAAATAAACCAATCAGAACAAAATAAGGATCATGCTGCTAAATGCTAGGAATTTAAACCAAACATTGCACTCCTTGGAAGCACTTCTATCTGTAGAAGATGTAGATGTCTACGTAGTCACAGAAACCTGGTTCAAGGCCTCAGAGAGTACCCGGTCTTGCATGGCTACAATGCCTTCTACCCCTTTAGACCACAAAATGAACATGTGAAAACCAAAGAAGGTGGTGTTTTAATCTATATTACAGTTAAATTCACCTAACATCTAGTTAGGCTGGACAACTCCATGGAGTTACTCCAGGTCCAGGTCACAATGGGTAAGACCCCCTTTCAAGTCATATTCAGTTATAGATCCCTCTTCATGGGTCACGACTCCCATGAAGCCTACTTGACCAAACTGGAGACAATCCAAATTTTACCGAACACACTGGTTATGGGGGATTTCAATTACTCACCATCAAATGGGAAACCTATGCTAGCCCTAACTTGCTAGCACAAAAGTTCCCGGCCTTGCAGGCTACAATACCTTCCTCACCTTTAGACCGCAAAAATGAACATGTGAAAACCAAAGGAAGTGGTGTTTTAATCTATACTAAGAGATAAATTCACCTACCGTCTAGTTAGACTGGACAACTCCATGGAGTTACTCCAGGTCCAGGTTACAATGGGTAAGATTCTTTTCAAGTCACATCCCATTACAGATCCCTTTCCATGGGTCATGATTCCCATGAAGCCTACTTGACCAAACTGAAGATATTCCAAATTTTACCGAACACACTGGTTATGGGGGATTTCAATGATCCCACCAACAAATGGGAAACCTACAGTAGCCCTTACTCACTAGCACCAAAGTTTGACTTTGTCAGTTCAAATGCCCTGGAACAAATTGTCCATACCACAACAAGGGGATCAAACATTCTAGATCTGGTCCTCACCAACATACCAAACAGATCGACTGCAGCAAATGTCGCATCCTCATTAGTTAAAACAGACCACGAATCAGTCACCTTCGAGCTGGTACTAACACCAGAACTCACAAAGGTGAAATCAGACTAGAAAAACTTCACCAAGGCAAACTATACCCTCCTAGGTGAAGGTATAAATGCATAGCAAGTCCCATCCCAAGATGGAAGTGGTAACTACGCTGAAGCTTACACTAAAGCACTGTACAATCACTTGCATAAGTGTATAAAATTGGCTGTACCAGAAAGAATCAAAGCCACAGCCCCAAGTAAAATCAAGCTACCATGGTGGACATCTAGCATCAACAAACTTTACAATAAAAGCAAAAAAGTTGCTGTTCAAGAAAACAAAGTCATGACCTCAGCAATGGAAAAGCACCCTCCTCAGCCTCACAATCCACCAAGGGCTCCTTTGAGAGAAACTTAGCAAGTACGGTCAAGGATAACCATAAGGGATTTTACAGCTACATACACAACCTAAAGGGGAGGATACAAGCATGTGCAGAACTAGAAACTAAAGGTATCACACACACTGACCCCACAGAGATTGCAAACCTACTAGTGGATAGGTTTGTCAAATATTTCACTCCCTCATCCCCTCCTAACTTATGACAAACCTTCCCCCAAACTCTGCCCCCACCCTACATATCTGAAGAGCAGGTCCTCAAAGTCCTTTCCAAGGCAGAAAAACACAGTCTCTACAGGACCAGATGACATCCCAGGCTGTCTTCTAAACAGGCTAAAACATGAACTGGCATCACCATGAATACCCCTTTCAATCAAAGCCTAACCACAGGCTTTATTCCTGTAGAATGGAGAACAGCAGCAGTTATTTCTCTCCACAAAGGTGGCCTAGCAACAGACCCGGGGAATTACAGATCTATAAGTCTGACCAGTCTCACGTGTAAGGCCATTGAACGTATCATTTTGGACCGCATAAATAAAGACATAGGTGACCTCCAAACCCTGGATTCTACCCAATTCACCTTCGTGAAGGGCAGATCCTGCCTGTTAAATCCGGTGGATTTCTTTGAAAATGTGACCAAGGCCACTGACAAAGGCAAATCTGTCCAAACAGCATACCTCGACTTGGCAAAGGCTTTCAACACAATCCCACATTCAGGCATTACTGATAAACTTAGAAAACTGAATGTAAACCCCTTAGTTGTAAGATGGGTTGCCAAATGGCTGAAAAACCAGACACACACTATAAAAGTGGGTGACTCCACACCAATCAGTCACGGTCTCAAACTGAATGCAAAGAAATGCACCATCATTCTCTTCGGCACAAACAATCTCCCTTCACACTATCAAATCAACAAAAATAACCTAAGTACCCATGAAGTTATAAAGGACCTGGGATCACAAGTTGAGGGCAACCTTAACTTTGACCACCATATGTCTACTGTAGTAAGGAAAGCTTTCTATGCACCACACTTGATTAGTAAAGGCATCACCTCAACAGTAAATTAAGTTATAACACCCCTATACTCAGCACTTATCCGGCTCATAATTGAATATAATGCCCCATTCCACATGTGCTATACTAAGCACCTGCAGCAATCAGAGAAACCTCAGAGGTTTCTAATAAAGAGAATCAAGGGGCTCCAGCATGTGCCATACACAGACAGACTAAAGTCCCTGTCACTATACTCTGTATCGTATAGACTTCTTAGGGGAGACTTATGCTTGGCCTACACAGCAATCCAAGACCCAAACCTAATGAACTTTTTGCATACCCATAAATCAAACGTAACTACAGCTATCCATTCTAGGGAACTAAATATATATCCTATGGCTTAAATAGGATTTATCTCCCAGTGACTGCCGCGTCTTTGGAAAAGGCTACCAATTCATGTGAAACCGAGCACCTCTATGGCACTGTTCAAGAGGAACCTCGACGAAAGGATGGGACATCGTAAATTATTACCAGGAATAGTGCCCACGACCCTCCTGGACATGGGCAGTTATCAGTAAATGCAATCTTAGGCACTGACTAGCATTTCTATAGCATTGCATTGGGATGAAACAGCTAGGCTTAAAATGACCTCCAGGTCAATTGCCTAGAAATCTCCTACAATCTTATGATCTATCAAAAAGAGGAAGGGAAGTTCCCCAATACCCTGGCCAAATTTCTCCTAGTAGTAAAAATACCACCTCAGGTTTCTCCTGAAAAGAGTTTACCAGTCTAGTGGGATTAACACAATCTACAAAGGATGGATGGATGGATAGATAGACAGATAAGATAAGATAGATAGACAGACAGACTCAGAACCGCTTCTCTGGCATTTCCACTTCCTTTAACTTCATTTCCTTAACAATATTTTTAACACCTTTATTGAATTATCACTTAAGATACAGGCAAACATATATTTATATATAAGAACACAAACCATGTTATAATGCATTCAGTTACAAATATTATATATCACATATATTCTTTTATGCAATCATCAATTCAACATTGCATAAACTGATACATTCCTGTTATCCTTCAAACCTCACTCCTCCTCCAAAACATTATTCTGCATGTACTGTTCTTGCAATTTCCATATTTTCTATGTAATTTGCTCCTACCCTTTTCTAAACAACCCACTTCCAGGTCTTTTACCTTTGTTACAATATCCACTACTTCAAATACAGTTAGTTTAAACTTTGATTTCCATTTACTATAATTGCTTTTTTTGGCATCTACCAAAATTAATCTTAACAAGGCCTTACTATGTCTAGGTAATTCAGATCCTGTATCCCAGCTCAATTTCCTTAACATTATTATACTAGTATGCGGTGTGGAATAGCTTTGTCTTCATCTCCTATCTTCTTCTTCTCTTTCGGCAGTTCCCGTTAGGGATCGCCACAGTGGATCATCTGTTTCCATTTCTTCCTGTCCTCTGCTTCTTGCTCTGTCACACCAACCACCTGCATGTCCTCTCTCACCACATCCATAAACCTTATCTTAGGCCTTCCTCTTACCTGGCAGCTCCATCCTTATCATCCTATTCCCAATATACCCAGCATCCCTCCTCAGCACATGTCCAAACCAATGCAATCTCGCCTCGCTGACTTTGTCTCCAAACAGTCCAACCTGAGCTGACCCTCTAATATACTGATTCCTAATCCTGTCCATCATTGTCACACCCAGTGCAAATCTTAACATCTTTAACTCTGCCACTTCCAGCTCTGACTCCTGCCTTTTTGTCAATGCGACCATCTCCAACCCATACAACATAGCTGGTCTCACTACCCTCTTGTAGACCTTCCCTTTCACTCTTACTGGTACCAGTCTGTCACAAATCACTCCTGACACTCTTCTCCACCCATTCCACCCTGCCTGTACTCTCTTCTTCACCTCTCTTCCACACTCACCATTACTCTGAACTGTTGATCCCAAGTACTTAAACTCATCCACCTTCACCAGCTCTACTCCCTGCATCCTCACCATTTCTCTATCCTCCCTCTCCTTCACACACATATATTCTGTTTTAGTCCTGGTGACCTTCGTTCCTCTCCTCTCTAGAGCATATCTCCACCTCTCCAGGGTCTCCTCAACCTGGTCCTTACTCTCACTACAGATCACAATGTCATCTGCAAACATCATAGTCCATGGGGCCTCCTGTCTGATCTCGTCTATCAACACCATCACCATTGCAAATAAGAAAGGGCTCAGAGCCTGTCCTTGATGTAATCCCACCTCCACCTTAAACGCATCCATCACTCCCACCGGAGACCTCAACGTTGTCACACTACCCTTGTACATATCCTGTACCACTCTTAGATACTTCTCTGCCACTCCCGACTTCCTCATACAATACCACAACTCCTCTCTAAGCACCCTATCATACGCTTTCTCCAAGTCCAGAAAGACACAATGCAACTCCTTCTGACCTTGTCTTCATCTGATATATATCTTCTTTAACACCTGTGTACATCCCTTTAAGATTTCCTGGGAAGGATTTTCTTATCTGATCTTATCAATTGTACTTATTTATAGCCCATGCTTGACCCGCAATGCATTTCCATAATCTATTAAAATCTGCCACTTAAAAGTCAAGATTTCTTGCTTTTGTATCAAAGCGTTTCATCCCTGCTGGATCTTGTATGCCCATATTTGTAATTTCCTGCCTGAATACTATAAACAAATCACACTAGCACAGTTATTAGCAGTGCTAGCTCACAGTCATTGATTAGTTCTCATCTTCTGTTATCACCGGGGTGGTTTCTGTGTAAAATCTACATCTGACCTCTGTATGTGATGCGTTTTGCTGGGGGTTCTGGTTTCCCATTACATCCAAAAGATGTGAAGTAAGTGAAACGTCAATCTTCCAAATTGCCCATACGTGTGCACCCTCTGAGTGAATGACTCTGTGTGTACATGCATGTGTGTGTGTATGCATTCTGCATTGTGCTGGTTCCCCATTCAAAATTAGTTCCACTACCTATTGAGTACCTGATTACGAGAGGATATTCTGGCACTTTCATGATCCTAAAATGAATTAAGTGGCCTACTGGAGAAAGGATAAATAACTGAATACAAAATTCAAAGGCCAAAACTCAAAGCAAAAAGTTATCAAACTGGATAGAATGAAACAAGAAAAAACTAGAGCATAGAATTTAATCAGCAGTAAGCTATTTTGTCACATAAAAGAAACTTCATCCGACCATGGGGTTTTCAACCTGTGGATATTTACCAAAATATGGGCACAGGAAGCAGAACATGGGCCCAACTGTAGCACAGCCTACAAAGAACACGAGGTTTCAGAAGAACAGAGAGAGGAATCAAAAAAGGAATCCTCACTGATGAGAGGTATATCCCGAGACATTTGGTTTACAATTGTAATCTTTCTGATTATGTACTGACTAATAAGTGCTATGAAGAGTTGGTCTTTTGTACCAAGTATCGAAAGCCAATTTGGAAGATACCTTTAGCTAACTTACATTTTTTTTCCTCAGGCAGGAGTGTGACAGTCTCTTTTATGTGACAAAAGTACTTACTGTTGAGTAAAAGTTATGTCCTACAGTTGCTGTTTTTGTTTTAAATGAATGAATACATGTTTTACTCCTGTGTCCACGGATTCTAACTTGTATAGAGTCTTAGTGATCAAAAATGTCCTCTTGCCCAAGTCCATGTAGTAAATTAAATTGCCCTACCGCTACTATGTTTAATCATGCAGTTCTCTAATTAGCTTACTCTTTCATTATGATCTTCACTTGCATCTTGGGACCTAGCTATGCAACTAAAATGATCACTCAGTAATATGTTTTATGTTTCATAAGCCCTACAACTCCCAGTTTTCTGTCTTAATGCCTCATATTTAATACATCTGTAAAATAAACTACCCACCAATACTCAACCTGCTTGTTCTAATATCGTAAGTTCAGGAATCCTGTGCTCTGGATCAAAGATCATCCAGAAAAACAGCCTCTTTGATGTTGTGTTGAGTTACCAACTGAGCCATCCTCCTATTAAACCATGAAAGATTAGTGGTGGAAGTACGTTGCAAAGTATAAGCACTAAATGCGTTATGAATCCTGGTTGCATAGAATGCTGAAGTGTTATCTAAGGTAAAAATCAGTTAGTGGTCTATATCTATAAGTAGCATTACTACAGAAAGACAAACAGAATACATACTAAAGGAAGACAGTCACTTTAAAGTTATTATCAATCCAATATTAAAAGTTGTGTAGTATCTCCTACACACAAGGTAGTTTTCATACCCCTAATATGAGGTCATGATTCTCAAAAATCACTTCAAGGCAGGTAGACAAAACAGGAAACAGACAGGTTGTATAACAATTCTGACATTAATTTGTTTAATTTACTGTTCCAGTATAGCAGAAAGCCTTCTGTGGTTGTATTTGCATCTATTTGTCACTATCGATGGACAAAGTACTCTAAGGAATTCCTAATCTGCAGGGTATTACCAATATGTTATCCTGGTACTGCTATTTTTGATGTACAGTATTTGGCTACTGTGTCTAATTCAGTGTACTTGACTTTGAATGACTATTTGCTTTCGAATGTTATCACTGTGGATTTGTTTAACTATTTTAAAGTTGAGTCACCCACTACAACTGTATTACATGGTTTGCCAAAAATACACAAGAACATTCACAGACCACCCATGAGGCCCACTGTTTCGGGACGGGGTTGGTTAACTGAACTCTTATCCATTTGTGCTGAACAAGAATTGAGGCCATTGGTGTATTCATTTCCTATCATTCTAAAGGACACTAAACAGTTTTTGGAAGATTTGTATGTTTGTACTAGTGGAAGATGGTATTTCAGGGCAATGTTTGATGGTTACGCTGGATGTAAAATCATTTTTTACCATGATTCCCATGATATAGGACTTGATTTCATTAGAGATTTTTTAGCACAACATAATTCATTTAATTTTAGTAAGATAGATTTGATTTGTCTTTTAACAGAGGTGATTTTAGAGAAGAATATATTTTTGTTTGAGGGACGATATTATTGGCAGAAGCAGGTTGTAGCCATGGGCACAGCCTGTGCCACTATTTATGCAAACTTAGTTATGGCCTATTGAGAAGATACATTTATCCTTAACAACAATATGTTTCTACAATACATTACATTTTTTGGGAGATTTGTGGATCACAGCTTTGTATTATGGGCTAGGACCAGCAGAGTATATTCAAGAATTTGTAGACTACTTAAAAAGCATGACCACTTTCCTTAGATTTACAAATAAACTCTCCCAGAACACCATGGATTTTTTGGATGCTGAGGTGTATAGGACCCATGATGGTATTTTTAACACCAGGTTGTATAGAAAACTTTGCCATACGAACATCACACTTAGGAGGTGCACCTGACATGGGTATTTAAGAATGTTATGAGGACAAGGGTCTCTAGACAGTCAAGGAACGAGGGTCTCTAGACTGGACAATGCTGACAGTGTTTTTGAGTCAGACCTTGAAATGGTTCAAGGGGAATTGAATGAAGGAGGATATAAACAGAGAGATGTAGCTGTTATGAGTACTGACACTAGACAGCTTAGGTGCAACCATGCCAGGCTGTATTTTTCAGACAGCAGGTGTGTGACTGATAGGACCATTTCTGGGAATTCTCAATGGAATGTTAGTTTTGTATTACATTATACCAGTGATGCGGGCTTGATTTGCGATATTATTAAAATAAATTGATCTGTTCTATCTTCAGATGAGAAAATCAAAACAATTGTTGGTGGATGCCCATCTTTCTCCTTTAAAAATAAGAAGTCCTTAAAGAGGTTATGTTATGGAAATAGCAGAGAGGTTAGTGGAGATGGAGGAATGGGCATGCAACCCTATGGGCATTGTAATTTTTGTGTCTACATAGATAGTACAAGGCATTTTAGACACCCTGTCACAGGCCAAGATTTTTATAGGAGAGTGAGTGCAGATTTTTCCACACATAATGTTGTGTATTTATCTTGCTGCATTTCATGTTCGTCTTTCTATGCTGGGAAGATGAACAGAACGTTTAGGGAACTGATCAGGGAACATGTTACAGCTATTAGGAAGCTTGACACCAGGAATGCACTTCCTGTATGTGTTTTGCAAGTGCATTCCTGGTGTCAAGCTGTCCATTTTTACAGCTGTGACCACAAGTATTTTAAGCCCTTCTGGTAAAGTTTTTGCAACCAACATTTTTTTAGTGTAAAAAGTAACAGTTTTACCTGAATGTTGGGATTTTTCTTTTAATTATATTTTTCTCCCACAGCTTGATGACCATAGCCATGTCCTCTTTGGGAGACATCACAGAGGCAGCAATCAGGGATTTAAGGTTAGGTCCCTAAGCTCAACCTCTGCTGGCAGATCTGAGCAGCATGGGGCATCTGACATGTGCATCCTACTACCAACAGCAAATGCTGGAGGTGTGATGGGGAAAAAGAGGTATTTGGGAATTAGAAGTTATGTACTCACCATAACGTTCAATCTGAGTAGGTGACTTCATTTGGATGCAACCTGTGGGTATCGGATCCGACCTCGGATCCGAGCCGGCATTTCAAAAGCTTAGGCTCCGAGCTCCTCCCTCTTACCCATAACCCCTTGCCAAGCCCTGACTGACCTCAGATTGAGTTTGCCTCAAAAATACTGACTACAGTACACGAAAAAACAGCATAAATACTCGCTCTATAAAGGCCAGGGGGATGGAGGGGGGGATGGTTGCATCCAAATGAAGTCACCTACTCAGATGGAACGTTATGGTGAGTACATAACTTCTAAATCTGAAGTAGGCAGACTTCATTTGTCTGCAACCTGTGGGACAGAGTCCCCAGCTACCTGAATCTTGGGCGGCCGTCATGGAAGGATGTTTCGGAGCACCGCTGAGCCAAAGGATGCTCTTCCTCTGGAAACAACATCCACCTTGTAATGAGAAATAAAGGTATGAGGCGAGGCCCAAGTAGCTGCCGCAGATATCATCCAATGAAACACGTGACTTAAAAGCAGCTGACGTGGAGACTGCCCTAGTAGAATGAGCCGTAACCCTCTGAGGAGCAGGTCTACCTGAAGTGTCATAAGCCTGCAGAATACAATTAGCAATCCACCTAGATAGTGTGACTTTAGACACTGCTTTACCCAAAGCAAATTTAGCAAAGGAGACGAACAGCTGATCTGATTTCCTGTGACCAGCTGTTCTGTGAACATAAAACGTAATTGTCTATGAACATCCAAGGAATGCAATTTGTATTCTCCTTTGTTTGAGTACTTGGGAAAAACACAGGTAAATTGATTGATTGGTTAATATTAGATTCAGAAGAGACCTTCGGAAGAAAAGATGGATTGGTCCTGAGGCACACCCTATCAGGAAAGAAAGAAAGGTAAGGCGGCTTGACGCATAGAGCCTGAAGCTCAGACACTCTTCTGGCAGAAGTGATAGCTACCAAGAAGGCAGTCTTCCATGAAAGGTACTTTAGATCTGTAGAAGCTGCAGGCTCGAATGGAGGAGCGGTAAGGGCTTGCAGAACTAACGACAAGTCTCAAGGTGGTACAACCTCCTTGACTGGAGGCCTCAACAAAAAAATCCCTTTGAGAAAGGTTTTGCATAATTTCGCCGTCATGAGGGGAGCTGTCTCATGACCAATGTGGTAATGCGAGATGGCTGCCAATTGTACCTTAATCGTGGAAGAACTTGCCCCTTGATGAAAGAGGTCTGTTAAAAAATCCAGCACTGCTGACATAGGTGCTGAGAAAGGATCCAAAGTTCTCTGTACCGCCCAAATAGAGAATCTCTTCCATTTACTCCGATAAACCTGCCTGGTGGAAGGTTTATGAGCTGCCACTAAGATGGCCTTGACCGGTGATGAGATACCGGGAGTCCTAATCAAGGATGGAACTGGAGCAGCCAAGCTGTCAATTTCAGGGTGCGCAGATTGGGAACCGCAATCCCCAGAGGGTGGGAGATGAGATCCGGAATCGGATCCAGAATCCAGGGTGGATTGATTTTGTGAGACCATACAAAGGGGAACCAGGGTTGGCGAGGCCAGAACGGGGCAATGAGAATCATTCTGCTCCCCAAACTGTTGGCTTTCTGCAGAAGCCTCTGCATCAGAAATAGTGGAGGGTAGGCATAAAGGAGACCGGGAGGCCAAGCATGTACCAGCGCATCTCTCGGGAATTCCCCTGGTGGGGGAAGGAGAGCGAAGAAATTGTCGCATTTGGCGTTTGAGGGAGAGGCAAAAAGATCGCAACAGGGTTGCCCCCAAACGGCAAAAATCTTCTTCGCTACCTGAGGATTGAGAGACCACTCGTGAGGTGACAGAATGGTGCGACTGAGTTTGTCCGCAAGGATGTTGGATTTTCCCGGAATGTGCGTTGCTACCAGAAAGCGTTTGGTGGAAATTGCCCATTCCCAGACTCTCATGGCCTCTCGACAAAGGGATAGGACCTGGTTCCTCCTGTTTGTTGATGTACCAGACTACCGACATGTTGTCTGTCTGAATCGCAATAGTCCCTGAAGGAAGAACGTGGTGAAGTGCTTGCAACGCTAGGAGCACCGCCCTCATTTCCAGGACATTTATATGCAACGATGTCTCTGTGGGGTTCCACGTGCCTTGGACAATCTTTCCCGCAGAATGCCCCCCCCACCCGAGGCAGGAAGCGTCCGTGGTCACTGTGGCTCGGGAAAAGCAGCACAAAAGGTTTCCCTGAAAGGGGCTCCGGAGACAGAAGCCACCAAAAAAGGGAATCCTTGCACGCTTTGCTGACCGCTATCGGAGAGTTGAGAGAAGAACTGAGAGGGGACCATTGAACCTGAAGGGTCCATTGAAGAACCCGCATGCGTAGGCGCGCATGAATAAGAAGCGGGATAGCTGCCGCCATCGAACCTAGGGCCCTCAGGACCCGAGCTGCAGTCGGAAATGGTTGCAGGACCGCTACATGACACTTCAGGTTGGCAATTCTGTCTGGAGTGAGGAAGGCTCGCATTGACCTGGTGTTTAGCCTTCCTCCTATGAAATCTATAACTTGTGTGGGATGCAGCAAAGATTTCTCCCAGTTGACAATGATGCCCAACCTTGGGGCTAGTCGAAGAAAGTAGTCCCTGGCTGAGCACAGAAGATGCCTTGATGATGCTGTCAGGAGCCAGTCGTCCAGGTACGGAAAGACCTGTAATCCCTGGAGTCTCAGGTGGGCCGCTACAACAGCTAAGACCTTGGTGAACACCCTGGGGGCTGAGGTGAGACCAAAGGAAGGGCCCTGAACTGATAATGACTGGCTCCCAGCCGAAGCGAAGAAACCTCCTGGACCGCTTGTCCATGCGAATGTGGTAGTACGTGTCCTTGAGGTCTATGGAGCACATCCAGTCGCTCTCCCTCAAGAGGGGAGAATAGATTGAAGGGTGACCATCCGGAACTTTGCTTGGTTACTGACAGGTTCAGCAGGGAAAGATCTAAGATCGGTCTTAAGTCCCCGCTTTCTTTGGCACTAAAAGAACCTGGAGTAAAACCCTGACCCGGTTTGCTCTGGGGACGACTGGATAGCTCTTTTTCTAGCAGCTGTCCAATTTCGATTGCTGCCTCCCTTTGGTCGGGTGGAACATCTGGGAGGCTGCGAGATCTGGGAACCTTGTATAGGGAATTGAATAACCTCTGGATATCACGAAGCACCCAACGGTCTGTTGTGATGGACTCCCAAGAAGTCAGGTGCCTCAGAACGCCCGACTGCCTCCAGAGACGGACAGCCGGGCAACCCTTCAGGGCTGCTGCGTGGGTCTATCAGAGAAAGGTTCTCTGGACCCAAAGTTGCTAGGAGCCCCCCTGCCTCTAGGACGACGACCTCCCCGTCCTCCTCTGCCACGGAAGGACTGGTTATCCGGAGCAGGTTGGGACTGCTGCGATTTCCGGAACCACATCTTCTTCTGTCCCTTTTGGTTCTTGAGAAGGACCTCTGGGGAGCTGAGAAGCGGACTCGACGGCAGACAGCGTCTTCCGTCCTTTTCGCTCTGGACTAATGTTTCGAACAGTCTTGCCAAACAAGGCAGAACCATCAAGGGGCATTCGCGAAGGTCGCCTTGAAGGGCTCTGCAAAATCACAGTGGCGGAGCCAGGCCTGTCGCCTCATGACTAGGCCTGCTCCGCTGGCTCTAGCGGCTCCCTCAGTAGCGTGAGAAAGCAGCCGCATAGATGTATTGGAAACTGATCTGAGAGTGGCCATTCGGTGGAGTATACTTGTTTATCCTCACTCGACATGGACTCTGGGGAGATGCAGCGTATTCTTTAATCAGATCCCACTGCATCCTGATGACGTGCCATGTAGTTCAGCTCTCAAAGAGAAGGTTGCTGAACTGAAAACTCGCTTCCCAATGCGATCCATCGAGCGGGACTCCTTGCCCGGAGGATGCATAGAGGGACTCTCCTGGGCCAACTCCCTCTTAGTGGCTGCAGCCATCATCATGGCATCTACTGGGGCCTTTGCTCCAGTGAGTGCGGTCCGGAGGGAAAGGATGCGGTCAGGACGCTTAGGTACAGGCTCAACGGTGTCCGGATCCTTCCACGCCTGATGGATATAAGGTCCACCAGAGGGTCGGCAGGAGGGACACCCAAGAGGTAGATGGGCCCGCCTCGAATGCCTCCAAGAACACAGACTCGTCTGAGGAGGCCTTGGGGCAGACCACCCCCTGATCCTCAACATTTCCATAATGTCTCCAAATGAGACGTCTTCAGGGGTGACCTTGGGGAGCCTCCCTTCATCCAAGTCTGTGTCTTCGTAACGGACTCGGGGATTCCATGTGCCTCCTTTTGCACTTACGCTTCCGAGGTACTTCTTCGGGGGGGCTGTCCGAGGAGTACTCTTCCGCAGCTGGATGTTCCAAGGGAACTACTTGGGAAATCGAGGCGGGCTGTCCCTGGGACCGGCTGGTGGGGGCCTGGCCCAACTGCAAGGGAGTGCGGATGGAGCCGTGGCAGGGACCGGGGTCCGTAGTCCTCAACAGTGCCCTTTCCACTACGTCAAAGGCCGAGGGAGAGCCAGCTTCTCTAAACCCCGAGAGCCGACCCCCACTCGGATCCGACGCACGGATCGGAGCCGGAGCCGAAACCGTCGGATCCGAGAGACCGGTGCGCTCCGACCTGGACGGAGCCGAAGACACACCAGCTCCCTCGGATCCGAGGCTCGGTCCTCGGCTCGAGGTCGGGTCCGGCACCAAGCACTCAAGGGATGGGACTGATCCGAGGTGCGCTGACCTATCGGATCCGACCCACCCCCGGATCCAACTCTGGCCGGCGCCGACAGCTCCAAACCCGTGGTATGGGTCGGAGAAGGAGCCAAAGGCGAAAAAAGGGGTCAAGCCCTCCCGGATGGGGGGGGCTAGGAGCACTCCCATTTGCATTTGGGCCTGGATGAATTTCCTCATCATCCGGTCCATATCTGCTTCACTCATAGAAAAAGTGGATCTGGTGGAGGCCACCGAAGCGGACCTAGAGAGCCGCCTGGGACCTCGCTGAAGGGCTAGCCTCCTCCTCCTCGGGCCCAGGAGAGAACCGAGGGAGTGGAGCCGAGGAGGAGGAAAGCTAGAAGGCACAGGGAGGCCCGCTAGACGGAGGAGCCGAACTGGAGGTTTCGCCTCCGCTTGTGGTGCCTCTCCTGTGCCTCCTTCTTCTCTCTCTCTCTAGAAGACTCTCTCCTCCGGCATCTTAGAGGCAGGTTGAGTCCCAGCCGAGGAGGAGAGCCCACAGCAACAGCTTGCTGAGTAGAAGGCAGAAGCGGCGGTATCTGGAGGGAGAAGTCCCGCCAGCACCAGCTTCGACCTCCGCTCCCTCAAAGCTCGGGGTTGAACCCTGCACAAATGGTACAACCAGATGACAGGTGTTCAACCCCAAGCATGACCGAGTGTGGCCATCCGCTGGGGACAGCTTATGGCCACACTCGGTACATTTAGAGAATACAGCCTTATGGGCTTCGGACATAATAAGCCCTAATAGGCCTAAAACAACACACACACACAAACTACGCAAAAACCCGTGAAAAGTTAAAAATAAAGAGAGAGGAAAGCCTACACACTCAACACTAAATAATTAAAGAAAAAAAGTTTAGATTTTTTTAAACTTTTTCTGTCAGAAATAACTTATCTGCACCAAAAAACGCCAGGAGCTCAAGAATCCATCGCAACTTGAAAGCGGCAAATGAAATCTGAGGCCAGTCAGGGCTTGGCAAGGGGTTATGGTTAAGAGGGAGGAGCTAGGAGCTCGGAGCCTAAGCTTTTGAAATGCCGGCTCGGATCCGAGGTCGGATCCGATACCCACAGGTTGCAGACAAATGAAGTCTGCCTACTTCAGATCATATTTTCTGGGAATGCGGTGGTTTGGCGGACTTCTCTGTGGGATGCAGTGTCAGAGATGCTGGGTGGGTGGACTGTTGTTGATGAGGGCTGAGCTATGATAAAGAATTGGAACTGCCTAGAGATGGTAAGGCCTACTGTGTCTAATTATGGTGGTGGCCAAAACACAATTACTAGAAAATGGAAATCAAAATCTAAACCAACTACGTTATAAGAAGTGAATATAGTAACAAAGATAAAACAAATGGAATTGAGATCTTCAGAAAAGGGTTGGAGCAAACTACATAGGAAAAAAAGTGGGAATTGTGGGAACAATACATTCAGGGGACAAATTAGGTTTAAAAGGAGGCATGACTTAAATGATCCATTAATGTTTGACTGAAAATGATTTGGTAGATTATAAGTAATATATAATGTTTGCAACTGGGAGTGTGTCAGCATGGTTTGTGATGTAAAATGATTGCAATTAGGACTGTGTGAGTGAGGTTTGTTTTCATTTATATAAATGTATGATTGCTCATGTCCTAAGTGATGATTTAATAAAGATGTTTCTTGTTTTAAAAAAAGGGTTCGGGAACAAAATAATTTATGTAATATTGCTTAGGTTATATGACATAAAGCAATATATGTGAAGTATAATGTTTGCTATTGTTAACTTGTTAATACAGTTTGATTACTTTTGTATAAATGTAAATTTGCCTATGTCACAAATGATACTTCAATACAGGTGTTTAAAAAAAAAAAAGATGGACGAGCACCCCAGGATGTGACAATCTATGTCAGCTGTTGACTCCCAAATTCCCCTGTCCATTTTTTCCAGCACCTTTGCCATCAGTCAAAACTAGGTCATTTGGATCACAGACAGGGCTTCATCCATTCTATGCCGCATAGCTGAGAACGATAGCATTTTGCTACTTATCTATTGCCACACATCTCCTTTCTTTTCCATGCATGGATAATGAACCACCTGTAAAAACACTAAATCTTACCATTGCAGACCTTCTTCATTAAAGGAGCTGGTAGACACTTTAAAAATCTCCTGTCATGTGGCATGGATTTCTCCTCAAAATGGAACATTTTCCTACACAAGATTTTAGCTAGAAATTGGGAATCCACTTTGGTATCAACTGACTCATCCACATGTATACAAAAACTTTAAACTGCTAACAAGCTTTTTCTTGACATTGCACTAAAATGCCAAATAAGGTCATCAGTGTGACAGCTAACTGTACTGTCATTCCTTGGAAATTCATATCTTTCCTGACAGCAGCTTCAACTACGATAATTGTATTTCTTGACAGCATGGCATAATTAGAGTTTCAATACTATGTATGGGTGCCTGGATTTTGCTGTAATCTTTGCAACCACACAACTGGCTACCAGTATCTTATCAGAACATTTTATACCATCAACCAGAAATTCTTTTGCTTTATTTTCTTGTTCGCAGGTTCATTGGTTCATAGGTTCCTAGATTAGTACTAGGTTAACTGCCCTTGCCAGCCATTTAAGCCTAGCCAGTCACCCCATGTGAGACTCAAACCCTGCACTTTGTATCTGTAAGGTAAACACATTAACCATTATGCCACCCTCCCACTGTGCTAAAACTGTCTGCTTTTATTGGATATAGATGGATGTTTATTATCTAAATGTCTTTTTATTTACTTGGCATCAACACCGGTTTTGATAATGCTTTAGCACATACAGCAGGCAACCGCAACAAGGATGTAGAATCAGCCATCCAGGAGGACCTGAAGTGCATATGATTATCATCATACTGGGTAACTTCAACTATACTCTCCATCAACTGGGAAAACTACTCATGCACCAATACACTTGCCCAATGTTTCCTGGAATTCATTAATTCCAATGCGCTGGAAAAGGTTCATTCTTAACTCCACTAGAGGAAGCAACATCCTTGACCTGGTTATTATTAACATGGGCAACCGTTGCTCAACACCAATAGTCAGCCGACCACAAACTAATTACAATAGAAATCCACATCTCACCCACACCACCAGCAAAGGTAACCACCATGAAAAACTTCTCCAAAGCTGACTTTGGGCTCCTAAAAACAGAGGTGGCTAACTTCACGGCACCCAATGTAAATGGAAATAGGTGCATGGCCGCCAAATCATACACCAACACACTGTACGAACACGTACATAAATGCATGGAACGAGCCATAGCCAACAGAACTAAGGTGCTCTCATCCAAAAAAAGGAAGCCGATCTGGTGGTCTCCTGCTTTTAACAAACTCTACAACGAAAGGAAGAAACTGTTGCAGAAAAAGGTAAAGTCCCAAGACTGGAAAAACTCCCTTATTAGCTTCAACAAAAAGTTGAGATCCCCTCATCAAAACCTCTAAAGCTAGCTATGAAGGCAGAATTGCGGCAGACACTAAAAACAACCACAAAGCCTTCCACAGTTATATCAAGAATCTCCACGGCAATACCCAGATTTGCTCTGAGTTACTGCACAATGGTACCTCCTATACTGAGCCAACAGATATTGCCAACATACTGGCCGACAAATTCAGTGCCAACTTTACCCTTCCCCCCCAAAGGACCAATCACAATACTGGAAGAATGCCAGGCACCCAGCATTACTGCAGCACAGGTTAAAACTGCATTGTACAAGGTCAAGAATACAGCTTCCATGGGATCCAACAATATCCCTTGCTGTGTTCTACATGAACTACAAAGTGAACCAGCACCACACCTGTGTGCCCTGTTCAATCACAGCCTCACCTCAGGCTTTGTCCCTACAGAATGGTGCACTGCTACAGTCATCCTTCTCCATAAAGGGGGAACGACTACAGACCCTGGGAATTATCGCCCCCATCAGCCTGACGAGTCTGATATGTAAGGCTATGGAGCGCATCATCATGGACCTAATTAACAAGGATACAGGGGATCTCCAAACTCTGGATCCCATGCAATTAAGTTTTGTGAAGGGTAGATCATGCCTGCTCAACTGGTTGACTTGAGTCAGTCACCAGAGCTGTGGAAGAAGGCAAGGCAGTTCATACAGCCTACCTCAATCTGGCTAACACCTTTGATACCATTTCCCACTCAGGAAGTATTGACAGACTCACCAAACTACGCATCAACCCCTATATCACTAGGTGGGTTGCAAATTGGCTCACAGATAGAACCCACAGTGTGAAAGTAGCAGACTTCAAGTCAGACGGATGACCACTCACGAGTGGAGTCCTGGGTCCTCTCCTGTTTGTCATCTACTTCTCAGAAGTCCAGTCCAACACAGAGGGACTCTGGCTGACCAAGTTCACTGACGATTGCAAGCTGTGAACCATTAAAACTCCCCAAGTGATGTAGACATCCAACAGAAAGGACTCACTGAGACCAAAGAGAGGTGTCGAAACCACTGTCTTAAGCTTAATGCCAAAAAAATGCGTTGTCATTCCCTTTGGGAAAAACTCAGTTCCCACTAATTACCACACTGATGGTAGCCCACTGAACACTGAAGGCGTTATAAGAGATCTGGGGACACAGGTTAACAGCAACCTCTCCTTCGACCACCACATTGCCACTGTGGGCAGAAAGACTGTGGCACATCTTATTACCACGGGTTTTGCATCCAGGAAGAAAGAGGTCATCATTTCTCTCTACTCTTCCCTCATTAGACCAGTCATCAAGAATAATGCCCCATACTCTTCCCTCATTAGACCAGTCATCTAGTATAATGCCCCATTTGGCATGTACCTCACTAAACACCTGCAACAGCTGGAAAGGCCACAAAAGTACCTCACAAAGAGGATCCTAGGCCTTAAACACATGCCCTACATGGACAGACTCAAGAAACTACAGCTTTTCTCTGTCTCATATCTCTAAATTAAGAGGGGATCTCTGCTTGACTTACAAAGCCATGTCTGACCCAGACCTTTTATAAATGTTACACCTAAAGAAATAACAATCCTTCTGCACTACATGCTCCAGGGACCTCAGCTTCATTACCACAATCAACAGAACATGCTGGAAGGGAAGGTTCATAACCCAGAGACTGCCCAGAGTGGATGGGAAATAGAAAGTTCACCTTGGGGATCACTCCAGTGGCTCTACTTGATAGAGGAACTGGGAACTAAAGGCGGCATGATGCCAGGGCACTTCTATGGGCTAGGCTTGTAAAGGCTCCAGGGCCGTTGGCCTACTACACACCTATGAACCTATTATACTGCCTATTTACAGTCTTAGCAACCTTGTTAAGAAGCAGTTAAGTCTCATAAAAGTCTATTAAGACACAAACTCCTAGATTAAAACAACTTTTCTAATCAGGAAAGTATATTTAAACAATAATTTTTAAATTTTGAAGTTTTTTTCCCCAAAGAGAACTTATCTGCCCAGCAAAAGAATAGCACAAGCTGACCATCTATCCTAGAAAGCCTGCATAAGATTGCTCTCTTCGGAGGCAGGAAAACAAGAAAGGGCTTGGAGCTCAAGCCGGTCTATATCCTCTGCAGGATATAACCCATACGGCTAAGGCTACTGCAGCAGTGATCACTATGATAAACATGCACTGCTGTGTGATCTCTGGTGGAGACCATGAATCCTGCACTCAGCACTTCTATAAGGGGGGGGGGGGTTACAGACATATTTATTCCACTGCACAATGCTTTCTGTGACAGGAATCATGTCCAACTGTTACTGTAGAATGATGGCTCCCAATGCAAGGGTTTGAGGCTCCCTATGAGGTCCTTGCTCCACAACTCTAGGATTTTTTGCCATAAGGAGTCAGAGCTTCTGGCCAACAAAGAAATTTATCTGTGACTGTTAGGTCTGAACTATACAGATATTCAAGGAGAATGGATATGTGTGTGTACATCAAATGTAGCAGACAGAAAGTGGTTCAGGTTGACAGACAGAAGCCAACTGCAGGTGGGGGTGTAGCATAAAAGAAAAATGAATACTACTCCAGTTGTTGAAATGGAAATCTGTTTACAAGCCATGTTCTGCCCATTGCAAACATAACAAAACCTTCCTTCTTCATCACGCATCACAAACAAGAAAAGATGTGTTCACACTGCTGCTGATGTGCCATGCTCAGTGTTTCTTGTCTGTATCTCCTGTCCCAGCTAGTAACAACAGATGTTCGTGTTACACTGCTGCAGTCATTACCCTTGGGTTATCTGCTGTCAGGTGGTCCTGCAGTCGGCCAGAGTTCCAAAGTCTTGGTCCGGCGCCGGTTGTTGCTTCTTCCCTGACGTCAGAGCGCCAGGGGTATACAAGATGCAGCTGACGCCATTTTCTTCAATATTTCTTGCCGCACGATGCCCGAAGCAGAAGCAGTTCGCAAGTGCCGGTCGGCCGACTCCTGAGATTTTCAATCCGAATTTCAGACCGAAGTCTTCTATAAAGCTAAGTACCCCATTGGGAAACTTTTTCTTGCCTCAGACCGATGTCAGTAAAAGTTAATAATTGTGTTTCTTGTGGGAAGCAAACACCTCATAAGGATTTTCACTCTTATTGTATTCCATGCCTAGGCCCAGACCACGACGTCACTGGTTGTCGGTTTTGTGCTAGGTTTAACAAACGCACTATTAAACGTCGGTTTGATTTTGCCCGACATTACTTTGGTACAAAATTTAATTATACCATGCCGTCGGAACAACCGACAACCAGAATACATAAGAAGCGCAAAGATAACGATAGGCAACAGAGACCCAGACCCGACGACAAGGCCTCTGCTAGGCCAGTCTCCGGTTCTCTGGGTTTCAGTGAGGTGCCTTCGCAGCCCCTGATGACCGCCGCTTTGGACACACAGGCCGCCTCCGACTATCACGCGGAGATGCCTGGGCCTCAGGATACTTTACGTTTAGACCCTACCGAGACCTTACCTACAGAGGGAGCCAGAGCATTTGAACAGCCCTCAGTTACAGAAGGTGTATTTAATCCGACTACACCATCTATTAAATCTTATGCTAAGTCTAAAACTCCATTAAAAGTAAAGAAACCTACACAGCATTCACCAGGACAGGCCCTCATGCCTAAGAAACAGATGCTCAAAATGGCTGAAGACTTAATTACTCTGATCAGGGGCTCCCATCCTCCTCCTGAAAAAAGGCCTAGGCAGGAGGAAGATTTTGATTCATCTGACCAGGTCTCCATATCTTCAGACTCCACAGCAGAACAGGAATACTCTTTTCCCCCATATGAGGATTCTGATGCTGAAGAATCAATTCCTTCAGCCTCTCCTCCAGAGGACTACTCTTTTGGGGAGACCTTACATACTATGAGGGAACATTTTCATTGGGAGGGCCAGGATTACTCGGATTCTAAGAAAAGGCTCCGAGAGTTCCTTTTACTGCCACAGCACAGACCCCCTTGAAATCCCTCCAGTTCTAGACATTGTGGATAATGTGAATTCAGAATCTAGCCTAAACCCTGATTCTTTACCTCCAGCCCCAGTTAAACCAGATAGATACTACAGAGTCCCTGACTCTCACAAATTTCTATACAAAAGCCCTGTTGCTGACCCAGAAACCATTTCCCAGGGTCCTAAGGGGGTTAAGGCCTCTACGGCTAAAAATCCAGTTCCTTCTGAAAGGGATTCCAGAGCCTTAGACAAATGGGGAAAGAAAGTATACACTTCTGCCACTTCAGCCATGAGGGCCTTAAATTGCCAATTTCACATGCTGAAATATCAGCAATACTTGATGTCTCAGTTAAAACAAAAAATGCTTCCAAATTCAGAATTACCTGATTATAAGGAAATGCAGGATTTATTGCATGCAGCAGAACAAGTGGGCAAGCATACTTTGCAATGTGGATTTGATTCTTTAGAAGCCTCTTGTAGAGCAGCAGTTACAGGGTCTGTCATCCGTAGGCATGCTTGGTTAAAAGAACAAAGTTTACTTGATCATGTTAAAGCAAAATTACTGGATGAACCTTTACAACAGGATGTTTTATTTGGAGTCAAAGCAGAAGAAGTATTAAAGAAAATGGAGGATAAGGCAGAATCAATGCAAACGGTCAAATATTTCTTACAGGTTCAGCCCCTTCGTTTTAGCAGGAACTGGCCAACAAAAAATTGGTCCTTTCCAGCTACAGGCAGACCTCAAAGGGGCAGATACAGGCGCCCAAGGGGCAGAGGTCAGGCACAAGGTTCTTACAGGCCCCGCCAATGGGGTGCTTCAGCCCAGAAAGGAGGCGAAGACAGGCCACAATCTTTCAGAAAACAATCCCAATGACTTCCCCCTCCAGCTGCCAAGCCTCTCTCTTTTGGCAGCTCCCTTGGGAGGAAAACTAAAACTTTTTGCACACAACTGGCATGTGATCACCAAAGACAAATGAGTTCTAAATATTGTATCTCAAGGTTACAGGTTCCATTTCCACACTTTACCAAGACTAATAGGAATGCCAAATCTGCCACCAAATCAATGGGCAGAGGCTCAAAAACAAATTACAGCACTCATGGACATGAGAGCTATTCAAGAGGTACCAACACAAGAGCAAGGACAAGGATTTTACTCAAGACTCTTTCTGGTTCCCCAAAAGGACAAAGCCTGAAGGACATTCTGGATCTTTCTACTCTAAATACTTACCCGGAAGTTCCCAAATTCAAAATGTTGACACTTCAGCAGCTTCTTCCCATGCTGGGCAAGAATGCTTGGCTAGTAACTTTGGACCTCAAGGAGGCATTCCTACATGTCCCTATCAGACAAAATTGCAGAAGATACCTCAGATTCCTAACAGGTTCAACGCATTACCAATTCTCTGCACTGCCCTTTGGCTTATCTACTGCGCCCAGGGTCTTCACAAAATGCCTGGCACCAGTAATTGCATTTTGCAGACAAAGGGGAATTCAAATATACCCATATCTGGACGACTGCCTTATTCAAGCAGAAAGCAAATACATTCTTCTAAAGCATCTGGCGTTTGTAAAAAGATTATTAAGTTGCCTAGGGTACACAGTAAATGAAAAGAAGTCAAAACTAGTGCCCTCACAAGAGATAATATTCCTGGGTGCCAGCTTAAATACAACGGCCCAGATGGCTTATCTCACACCAGACAAACAAGGACAACTGACTCAATACTTTCAAATGATGGCAACAAAAACCCAACTCCCTGCAAGAAAAATTCTGCAGGCCTTGGGATTCATGGCATCTTGCATACTACTAATTCCATATGCCAGACTGCATATGAGGAAGTTACAATGGTATCTGAAAAGTGTATGGACTCACCACAGTCACAGTTTGGAAACAATAATACCACTCATTCCCTGCCTTCAACAGGAGTTTCAATGGTGGGCACAGGCATGTCACCACAACAAGGGACAACCTTTTACTTTACCCACAGCCAGGCAGACAATAACAACGGATGCATCGGATTATGCCTGGGGAGCACACATGGCAGGACAATGTATTCAGGGCAAGTGGAACACAGACCAAATGCATCTACACATCAATCAAAAAGAGATGCTGGCTGCACAAAATGTCCTGACAGCTTTCAAGGACCTTCTACAGCCAGGACAATTGCTACTAAGTACGGACAACACCACAGTGATGTGGTACATAAACAAGCAAGGGGGCACACATTCCTACCCCCTATGCAGACAAGCAATGACTTTATGGAACACAGCACTGACCTATCAAGTTCATCTGCAAGCACAATTCCTGCCAGGAAAGAAAAACACACTGGCAGACGACTTAAGCAGAAATATGATGGATCCTCACGAGTGGAAACTAAATCCACACATATTCACAATAATAACTCAGAAATGGGGGAGCCCAGACATAGATCTTTTTGCCTCTCCTCTGAACTACCAATTGCCTCTCCTCTGAACTACCAATTACAGAAGTTTTGTACAAGGACATACCACACACAAGTGTGGAAAGTGGATGCCCTATCTTTCAGCTGGAAGGCACTAAAAGTTTATGGTTTCCCACCACTGCCTCTCCTAGCAAAGGTACTCCTGAAAGCCAGACTAGAGAGGCCACAAATGATCCTCATTATCCGGACTGGCCACGACAGCACTGGTACCCAATATTAAAGAACATGGCTTGAGGCCCAGCATGGATTTTACCTCAAATACCTCATCTTCTGACTCAACAAAACAGTCAGGTCTTACACAGCCAGCTCAAAACCTTAAACCTGGCTGCGTGGCAGATTACTTAACCCAACAGTCAACACAACTATCTAAAGCTGTTGTGGATGTCATTTTGGAAGCCAGGAGGCCCAGCACCAGGAAATCATATTCAGAAAAATGGAAAAGTTTGGAACCAGGTGCAAGGCCTAAACCCTCTTGTCTCAAATATTCCTCAGATATTACAATACTTAACTGAGATGCTGGACAAAGGCCTTGCCTTCTCATCTATTAAGATCCATGCTTCAGCTATTTCAGCTCATTACAACACGGATCCTCCTATCTTTTCACATCCTTTACTAAAACAATACCTCAGAAAGGCTAAAAACATAAGACCACCCCGGAGAGCACCAACACCAACTTGGGACCTCAATTTTGTTTTGAAAAAGCTTACTCTACCACCTTTTGAGCCAGCCATTTCAGCAGAATTAAAATTTTTGTCATGGAAGACTGCTTTACTGCTGGCTATAACTTCAGCACGGAGGGTCTCTGAGTTACAAGCACTAATGGCAGTGGAACCCTACATCATTTTCCATCAAGACAGGGTTTCCTTAAGAACAAACCCTACCTTTATGCCAAAGGTGGTATCTAGTGTGGCTCTTAACCAAACCATTCACTTGCCCACCTTTTATCCTAACCCCCAGAATAAAGGGGAGAGACTGCTGCATTCCTTGGACATCCACAGACAATTACGCTACTACTTGGACAAAACAAAAGCTTTCAGAAAAACTGAGCAACTGTTTGTATCATATGCTGCTGGGTCACAGGGAAAGGCTATTTCAAAACAGACCATTTCAAAGTGGATAGGACATTGTATCCGTTTCTGCTACACACAACATGGAAAAACAGTGCCTAATAACATTAGGCCTCATTCTACCAGGGCAACAGCCACTTCAACAGCCTTTCTTAGAGGAGTACCAACAAAGGATATTTTGGAAGCTGCAACCTGGAGCTCAGTACACACCTTTACCAAGCATTACTACTTACCTGCCTACTCCAAATCCAGAGATGGCTTTGCCACTGCAATTCTACAGGGGCTCATAGCCACTCCTAATCCTATATAGAGCCAGCCACCCTACCTCAGCTTTGGGATTCAACCCAAGTTAATGACTGCAGCAGTGTAACACGATGAACATAGTACAGTTTTGTACCTACCATAAATGTAGATGTTCGAGTGTATACACTGCTGCAGTCCAGGTTACCCTCCCTCCAACCCCTCTTCTTTAGCTGGGAATTATATATATAAAAATATACCTTTCTATCTTTCACAACCTATGGGATGTATTTGCTTGTGGCTAAGGTACGGTTTCATATTTTTATGCAGGCCTTATTAACAATATGTATTGCCTTCCTTTTTGGGGGCACCTGACATCTGGGGCAAGAAAAACTGAAGAAAATGGCGTTGGCTGCATCTTATATACCCCTGGCGCTCTGACGTCAGGGAAGAAGCGACGACAACCGACGCTGGACCAAGACTTTGGAACTCTGGCCGACTGCGGGACCGCCTGATGGCAGATAACCCAAGTGTAATGACTGCAGCAGTGTATACACTCGAACATCAACATTTATGGTAGGTACAAAACTGTATTATGCTGCAACTCCTGCAGTGTGACTGACTGAACAGGAGAGGGAAGAAGTGAGCAAGGAATGACGCACATATAAACAAATCTTGACTTTGTATTTCAAAGATCCTATGGAAAGTGAAAAAAAAACTCATACTATAGAAATACATCAGCAATAAAACTGTGTGTGTGTGTGTGTGTGTGTGTGCGCACACACACACACACATATATGTATGAATGTGTATGAGCTGCTGAGCTGTGGTGAAGCAATCTAGGAAAAACAAAGAAAAATTGTGATAGAAGGAAAACAAACTACTAGTTGTAGTGGATATTGAAAGGCATTCAGTCTGATGAGACTGTGTAGGAATTAACTTCCACCTGAGTCACCTAGAAGTCAAAAGTGACAATTTGGAAGGGGTTGGACGAGGGAGTTTGAAGCTGATGAAAATGAGACAACAAAGACCTAACGTTATGGGGTAAGTATGTAACTTTCATTATCCAGTGTTGTCTATTTTCATCCGTTCAAGCATGTGAGACAGAATTCCAAGCTGTCAACTGGGTGGTATCAATGAAGGACATTCCAGAGTATGGTGGAGTCAAAGGACAAGCGTGATCTTAACTGCTCATCCAACTTATAGTGAAACACAAAGGTAATAAAAACAAATCCACCTAGTAGTGGTAAAAGCGCACTTCAAACATGGTCTGTCACTCCAAAAACAGCTTTATTCACACATGAAGAATAACTGGTAAGCGCTTTCATCTGTCAAAATAGCAGGACTTTATCAGAACCAAAGTGCTTGCCACACCATAGGTTACAGTTATTTCTTGAAGATAGTTTAGACGTGTTCAACCTGCGGCCCGCGGACCGCATGCGGCCCTCAGAGCTCTTCCATGCGGCCCTCAACCTCTAACTGCAATATCGATGCACGCATGCCCCAAAACACTTTTTTGATTTGTGTTTTTCGCTCCCGTGACCTGTAATGCGAATGTCGGTGTGCGCATGCGCCAAAGCACCCTTCTAGTTTTGTTTTTGAGCCAAAAGAGGGTCAGTGTGTTTACGCCATTATTTTGCGCTGAACAATGTGTGTGTGTGTGTGTGTGTGTGTGTGTGTGTGTGTGTGTGTGTGTGTGAGTGTGTGTTTGTGTGTATGTGTGTTCTCGCTGAAGAGGGACTCATGTATGGATTTGCCGCTGTTGCCTTTGAAAGGGACAGCAATTACATGTGTTAATAGGTAAGTATGGAGTGAGTGAGTGCATGCATGAAAGCAGAATTGTGTGCGTGAAAGTAGAAGAACAGTGTGTGTGTGTATGTGTGCATGACTGAGAGAGACGCATGCACAAAGAGGCTAACAATGATCAGTCTACCTACTGAACACAAACAAGTTAGCTCACAAATATATCCTACATTAAGAGTACACTTTCATTAAATTGCGGCTTTTCCTGACAGGGAGAGTGTTGTATTGAACATGAACTCATACCTCTTAACTGTATGGATTTTCAAAGAATGTCTGGATTTTTGTCTCATCTTCCAATGTGTGTCTTTTGCTTAGGAAATAAAAGTAGTCATCCAAGGTAATGCAGTTCCAGGGAGTAAGAATGAGACAGCAGCCTAGGGTTAATGGGTCAGTAGTGGACTGACTATGTGGGACTGTAGCATATAAAGTTGTATTGTTTTTTCAGACAAACAAAAAAGCACCTAGTACTGTTTTTTCATTGGTGGGTTCTAAGCAGTGGTAGACAACAGTAAGCATAGCTTTGGCGGATCATCAATACTGGCAAATCAAGTGGGCACAATGTCATTTTTTTAAATGTTGGAGATTTTAGTGTGTATGTGAGTGCTTATGTGTTGGGAGTGCTGCAACAATAGATGATTATTAAAGACAGAGACTTACGGACTGTGGAGAATATGTTTCTTTGTTTCAAAACCTAATACTTGGGTACGCATGCCAGAAGTAGATTTTTTAAGACATAGCTTCTTGCCATTTACAGTGGATGGATACTTACATTTAATGGACAATGTATTAGCGTCGGCCTGTGGGGTTCTGAAGGATGCTAAGTCTATCACTGCCAATGTCTTGTAAAGTGACCTGGAAATGGATATTGGGATGTTACTGAAAAAATATAGTAAGTGGGCTTAGAAATATAGTTTAATTAAACAAAGTATACTTTCAATTTACAGGCCATAATTTAATTTATTTCAGGTAGTCCAGATACTGGTAGATTGTATACCATTAGACTTAATTAGGGAGAGCTGTCATTCTGGGGAAACAAGTAGCTCTAGTTTCAGTGAAAGCTCTGTGGTTGCTTGCAGGTAGGAAGTTGCAGGATGTTGATGCAATGTGTTTTATTTATTATTTTTAATGCATTTGTCATTTCAAAGCATGGTTTTCTTTGATGCAAAAGAAGGCAGGACTGAATGAGCCATATAATGCTTAACTGACAATGACGGGATAGAAAGATTATAAGTGATGTATAATGTTTGCAGCTACAGTTGTTTCAATGGTGTCTGTGATGCATAACAATTTTTGGGCCTGTGTCCCACTTTTAGTTTTCGCTTTGTCCAGATTTCTTGCTCTAAGGTTGAGAGGTATGGTTCCATACTAAATCAGAAGTTGTATTTACCTTGGAAGACTTTTCGGCATAATTATGAAAAACAGAGCTTTTTTAATATCTCTGCTTATTTCCAACATAAACTGCCATGTAACCTTGCAAATAACCTTCTTATTAAGCTACTTTACTTCTTTTGGAACTGACAGGTATGATTCATCTGTTCAGACATAAGCATAGAGTGCTAATGTGACTTTGATTTCTTGGAGCAGTCTGTGTTTTACATAATCACAATAACTTTTCTGTGTTTCTGGGTGTGTAATCAGTTTAACAGTTTTAAAGATGTTTTCCAAAAATAAATAAATATATAATAAATAAATAATCCTCTCTACACTTTGAGCTATTGGCAAAGTCTGGGAATTTGTTTTTTTCAAAAGCGAAGGTCAGTATTACAGCTCAGTAAACTGTCAATCTGTGAGTAACTTCTGCACAAATTAAAATGTCTGAATGTCAAATGGCTTTAGATTGGAGGGAAGTTTATTTTTATTTATTTTATTTTACATTTGTTTACCAGGAAAGTCCGACTGGACACAGGTCCATTTTCAGCAGAGGCCCGGGGAGAAAAGCTCCAAAAATAACACAAAACAATATAATACAATACATGACAGAGAGAGACAGCAAATTATGGATGTAGTACTCATACAATATGGCAGAGATTACATCTTGCAACAGTGAGAATCATTGAGGTACAGAATAAACATAAAAACATTTTTTTTTATAGTTATAATTACAACAAGGCAAATATCAATGAGTAAAGTTTTTAGGAGAAAGCTGTTTGTACATAGCTGAAGCTCTGAAACAATCTTTTGGTATGGATTAACCTGGGGATTGACACAAGTTATATGTTTACACCAGTATGTAGCATTATAGATTATGGTTTTCTTGTTGATTTACTTTTTGCTGAGCAGTTGTTTGTTGATTTATTGATGGTCCTTTTGATGGTGGGAAATTACATGGATGAATCCATCTCTATTATGATTTTTTTTTTCAGATATTTTGACTTCCAGACAATTTCATTCAGTGAGTGGGTGTCATGTGATTACTGAGGTTGCCTATTTTACAAGTAGAGGCTTTTTGTGTGTGTGTGTGTGTGTGTGTGTGTGTGTGTGTGTGTGTGTGTGTGTGTGTGTGTAATAGAGAGATTTAATATGTATACTGAATATAATTTTGCAAATGGAATTCTTAGTTAAACATGCCCTCTTCTTGAGAAACTAGACTTGAGTAACCAATATTAGATCTTAGCCATCCAGCTGGGAAAGGTTAGTATGTGGATTTTCCATCTAGTTTGATGAAGGCTATGCTACTTACCCAAGGACTACATTTATGGCTATCCATCCAGCCATCGTGTTGCTGAGCTACATTGTTTGATAATGAGAGGAGCTTTTTACAGAAGTTGAAAGTTTTTGTGTCAAGAACCTGTACATAAAAAGTGGCTTGTTTTTGTTGCAGTGAAGGCTGTGGTCTTTGTAGTGAGCGTTTTAAGTATAACCAGTATTTCTGAGGTAGAGGAAGTCTCTTAAGGCAGGATCTTTCTTAGCCTGGAAAGCAATCCAATGATGACATTTATAGGGGCCAGTGAGAGACAGAAGAAAGCAAGAAGCTTTTTTAGTCTGTTTGGATAACTAAGTGAACTTAGTCCTTTGACCTTTTTTGTCAGAAATGGTTGTAGTCTTTCTTTTGGCAGGGTGTTCTGCTGAGGCACATGCCAAAAGGGGCATTGCACTCAATAATGGCTCTTGTAAAGGAAGAATACAGGGATGTTATGACCTCCTTGTCTCCGGATGAGGTACCCTTACTAATGAAGTGGGACATGTAAAAAGCTTTCCTTACAATGGAGACAACGTGGTGGTCACAAGCCAGGTTTCTATCAACCTGGGTGCCCAAGTACCATATGACTTACTGCGTGCTTACAACATTGTTATTAATATGATAATTTATGGGGACATCACTCTCCTCAAAGGGGATGATCATGCATTTTTTGACATTTAGCTCGAGGCCATATTTCTGCACCAGTTATTTGTTTTGGTGAGACCCTCTTGTAGCTTATTCAGAATTGTTTTATTAAGTCAGTAATGTGAATTATTTACTTTATTGCAAATTTGTTGGGTTATTTTTGCGGATCATCATATTGTAGGACTGCTGATGTTGACATTTTACGTAGTTGGACTGCTGGAATGGTTTTCCCAGTGAGAAATGCTAGTGCTGTAGTGACTATCTGTTTATTTGTAAAAAAAAAAAAAAAATATATATATATATATATATATATATATATATATATATATATATACAGATACATTAACTAAGATGTTAGAGTTAACTGTTAGATTAGAGAATTAGAATTAGAATGAGAATTAGGCATTTATTACATTTATTCATTGTTCAAATGCACCTACAGTACAGCCAGGAGGTCGAGTGTGGTCTTCCGGAGCAACGAAAGAGTTAACTATATGATATATTTTATATGCGGCCCCCAAGACCATTTCTGTTCACTCAATGCGGCCCCAGCAAGCCAAAAGGTTGGACACCCCTTAATGCAAGGGGTAATTAATGAAGAATTGTTTAATTTCTTAGAAAATCAACATCCTGTGACACCTACAGTGTTTGGTATTCAGAAAGTGCACAAGGACAGTAACCACCCCCTTTACAGACTAATCGTGGCAGCCCAGAACAGTTCAATCGACTCATTAGGTATTTTTGTAGATAGACTTTGAAGGATGCACTAAGACCTATTACCCATGTTTTGACAGATTCATGGGCTTTTCTATCTAGAATCAAACATGAATTTTATGAAGAAACTACAGGGTTTCTGACAACAGATGTCATAGATCTCTTCAATTCCATTCCCCACATTGTTGGAATGGACTTGTTTTTGGAAGCTATTTTGACTTACACTTCATTAAATGCTACTTTAATTAATTTTGTTATGGAAGTGATGGAGAAGATTTTAAACAACAACTTTATAACATTTGAGAATGAACTCTTTAAACAACTGAAAGGTGTAATGATGGGGTCTAGTTGTGCCCCTATGTTTGTGAACTTGGTAATGACCTCATGGGAGAAAAGATATGTGTTCAATTCTGGGTTTCATGACAACTGGTCTGTTTATCTGCATTGCCTTGATGATATTTGTATTCTTTTTAAAGGTGATGAGACGGCAGTTGAAAACTTGATCACTCTCATCAATAGTGTATGCGATTACTTTAAATTCACATGAGGTTTTTCTAGAAATTCCATTGATTACTTGGATGTCTCCCTAGCCAAGGACTATGACTTAGGGACATTTACCTCAAAAGTTTATCGCAAACCCACCTATTCTAACTGTTGTTTGGCTTATACTAGTAACCATCCAAAATACATTAAAAGAAATATAGTCAGAGAACAAATGATTAGGGGGGGGCCAGAATCTGCTCCACGATGACACTGTTCAAAAGAGAATTAGGAGGGCTTGCGCAAATATTTATAGATAGAGGGTACCCGGAACAATGGGTGTACGATTTAGGGAAAGAAATACTTGAAGGTTGGGGGACAAGATACACACCTTTGTTAAGAGTTGAGACACAAAACACTAATGACAAGACAATTCAGTCCACTAATTTTACCCATTCTATGATAAATTTCTTTGTTTCCTTTGGACAGAAAGTTCGTAATATTATATCTAAGAATTGGGCCATTTTGGAAAGTAATAGTGACATTTATAAAATTTTAGGCAAAACTCCATTGTTTACATACAAATTAAATCATAATATGAAATATTTATTGGAGCACCCTATAACAACAAGAATTGAAAACAAGGGGACATCAAAGTGTGGGACATGTAAATATTGTACATATGTATTTAACCAAAATTTACTGTGTATTGGTGAGCCACCCAGAGAGGATTACCTTAGGGGAGGTAATTGTGTGAGTAAAGGATTGGTTTATATTAGTGTATGTCAGTTTTGTAATGGTTATTATGTAGGCAAAACTGAGAGAACTTTGCAAAAACGTATTTATGAACATCTTTACACTATTAAAACAAAAAACATGAACAATGCCCTTTACAGACATACTCAAATGGGTAGGGAGCATGTTAATTTTAAGTTTGGTATTTTAAATTTAGTCACAGAGGATGTTAGGGGTGGTGACTGGTCTAACATCTTATGTAAAAGAGATTCAATATGGCAACTTAGATTACATGCCGACTACCCACCAGGGATGAATGACTATGTATCGACTGTTCCCCTTTTTAACAAAAAGAGCATCAATATTGTAAAAGAATGAGCATTAATACTGTAATGGATTTCTGAGTACTTTTTATTGTCCAGTTTTTAATGGCTTTTTAACAGTTTAAAAGTTTTTGCAACAGTGTAATATTTTTATTGTTTCATTGTTTACTTGATTAATTGATTGTTGAGGTTTTACTACATAATTACGTGTTGGTGGCAAGCACTTTGGTTCTGATATAGTCCTGCTATTTTGACGGATGAAAGAGTTCATCAGTTATTCTTCGCGTGTGAATAAAGCTGTTTTTGGAGTGACGGACCGTGTTTGAAGTGTGCTTTTAATACTACTAGGTGGATTTGTTTCTATTGGTTTTTCTTTCCACCTTTCACTTTTCTTTTTTCTTTGTAAAACACAAGGGTGTGTACTGTTGCCCAGGTAACTACTGCACAAATTCATCAACTGATAATCATCTTCTGAAGGGTGAAGAAGTAGAAACTGCTCTTGATGAGTGTGCCTTAGATTTACATGCTAAAGACAAGTTTTTTCTTTGATGTACAAAGGAGACACAACCTGACAGCTGAAGGCCATCTGGATAGGGTTACTTTAAAAACAGCTTTTCATAATTTTGGCCTAGCAAACAAAATTAATAATCGGTCATCTTTTCTGAAATCCTTTGTCCTGTGAATACAGAATCCAAGTTGATGGGAACAACTAATAAATGAAGGCAGTATTCTGCTTTGTTGGAGTATCTTGGAAAAAAAACACCAAGAGATATATAGATTGGTTTAAGTTACTACTGGATACCACCTTATAGATAAAAGATGCATTAGTTCTGTGGAAAACACTGTTCTTGTGAAAAATAACAGATATGGAGGCTTTGAAGAAAGGGCTTGTAATTCTGACATTCGTTTGGCTGATTTTAATGCAACCAGAAAAACAGCTTTCCAGGACAGAAATTTTAAGCCCACCTTATTAGCAGGCTGAAAAGGAGGTTGTGTTAGGGCTTGAAAGAGAATGGTAATGTCCCATGGATGTGCTGGGTCCCTAATGGGAGGTCTTAATAAAAATGTACCCTTAAGGAAAGCTTTTGAGATCTTAAGGGATGAAATGGATGTATAATTAACATCAACATGGAAATTAGAAATAGCTGCCAACTGAATCTTGACAGCTGCACAACTTGAACTTTTGTCAAACAGCTCAGACAGAAATTCAAATACAGATGGCAGTGGTGCTGAAAAAGGATCTAGCTCCTTAGAATGGGACCAAATTGAAAATATTTTCCATTTGCTGTGATAAACTTTCCTAGTAGATGGTTTCTGAGAAGAGGATAGTATGTTGTCTCTGACTAAGGTTAAAATTGGAGGTAGACACGTGATCCGGAGGAGGTAGTCTGAAGGGATGGGATAAGAGATCTGGATAATGATCTAACATCCATGATAGATGTACTAGAAGAGGCCACAGGAAGGGGAACAAAGTCTCCTGGGGCCAAAAGGGTGCAATGATGATAACCGTGGCCTTGTATTGTGTGGCTTTCTGTATGAACTTGCTCATTAGAGGTAAAAGGGGAAAGGCACACAGGAGCCCCGGGAGCCAATTGTGGACCAGAGCATCCCTCAGTGACTCTCCCTATGGGGAAATAAGGGCAAATTACCTGCTGCATTTTTTTTGTTCGTATAGAAGGAAAAGAAGTCACAGACAGGTTGACTCAAGTAACTGAAAATTGTTTGTGCCATCACAGGGTTGAAGGACAATTAGAGGCATTAGAAGTGTTCTGATCAATTTGTCCACAAGTAAACTGGTGATCCACAAAATGTGCATTGCAATTAGAAAATGCACTGAAGACATCGCCCACTGCCAATCCCTCATGGCTTCCCGACAAAGAGGATAAGAATGGGTTCCTCCTTGTTTGTTGTTGTTTGTCTGAATGGATATCACACCACTGGGGGTAGTAGGTTCTGAAATGACTGCGATGCTAGAAGAACAGCCCTCATCTCCAGCACAGTGATGTGAAGATTGGCCTTTTGTCATTGATCATGTACCTTGGACCATCTTCCCTTTGAAATGCCCCCCCCCGAAGGGATGCATCCGTGGTCACCATTGCTGCAGGTGGATCCATCTGGAAAGGCTGGCTGTTGGTCACCAATGGGGAGGTTAGCCACCATGAACTTAGCATGTAGAAAGTGATTGGATTGTGTCCATTGTACTAATAACATACATTGTAGTACTGTCATGAAATATCTTGCTGCGTGAATCATAACAATCACTGACATCATGAGATCTAAGAGATATAAGCTCACTCTTGCTGGTGGTTTGTTTTGGGTGGTGAAAAACTGGTTGGGCTGTCATGCAAAGTGAATGAGCTCTTGTTAAAGGGTTGGTGACTATCTGAAATTTTGAATTCAGGTGGCATCCTACGAATTCTATAGTTTGCGTTGGTGTTAACTGACATTTTGGAAGATTTAATGAAATTCCTAGATTCTGAAGCAACTGGAGTACATGGTCCTGGTGTTTGCAGAGGACATGCTCAGTGGGAGCAGTGAGAAGGGGTCTATATTACAACATCAAAGTATTACTACATCGAATGTTCTAATATCGAACCATTTCCCCCGAATCACCACAACACTGAACACTCAAAACAGCGAATTTTTTCCCAGGGAAAAAAATTTGCTGTTCCAACAGACATACACACAACACAAGTACACCAGAATACATAATCCACACACATACACTTCACAAACCCCTGCACTAAACCATACATACACTACTAGATATCCACTTACCTTAACCCAACCCTAACCCTAAGGTCCGTAACTACCACACACTCACCTTACCCGCTCCCTAACCCTAACTCACCTATCCCGCCCTAACCCTAAAGTCTTTCACTATCCCACACCCACCTCACCCGCGCCCTAACCCTAACTCACCTAACCCGTGCACTAACCCTAACATCCACACATTCACACACTTACCTCAATCCGACCCGTAACTTCCCACCACAGTCCTGATATTCGCGAAGACACAGAAACGGGCCACTGAATTCTTTCCCTGGGAAAGAATTCGGTGTGCCACGGCTTCGCGATTACCAGTGTTCAAACTTTACAGTTCGAATATCTGGTATTCGATAATCAGCCGTTTCGACGGACTGATATAGACCCGCGAGAATCCAGTCGTCTAGTACAACAAGACCTGGATCCCATGGAGGCTCAGGTGCGCCACTACAACTGCCATGATCTTGGTGAGCACTCTGGGGGCTGTGGTGAGACTGAACGGCAGAGCTCTTAATTGCAAAAGATTGGCTCCCAGCTGAAAGCAGCGATATCTCCTGGGGTATTCACTATTTTCATGTGATAGTAGGCCATCCCTGAGTTCCATACAACATATCCAATCATCTTCCCTCATTAAAAGTAAAATGGACTGAACTGTGACCATCTGGAATTTTGTCTGTTTTATGAACATGATCAAGTGACTTAAATCCAAAATGGGTCTGAGGCCCCCAGTTATTTTGGCACTAAAAAGCATCTGGAATAGAAGCCAAATTCTAACTGGTCGTGGAGGACTGGATGTATGACTATTTTTTCCAACAGCCTTGAAATTTCTATGGCTGCTGAGTTCCACTGATTGGGTGGAACATTGGGGACTTTCTTTTTCTTTTCTGTTTATGGTTGAAGAAAACCAGGAACTGAGTAACCTCTGGATATTATCCTTGGCATCCATGAATCTGATATATTTTGCCAGGCTTGAGGGTATAAGTAGACATGTTCCCCGAATGCCTCCAGAGTACGGCAGTTGGGCAACCATTCAGGGGAAATAGGTTTTCTCCAAAAAGGGACCACAAAAGCATTGATTCTGCAGTCTACTTCTGCCTCTTGGGCGTTGCCCATTAAACTGCCTCCCCCTCTGCCACATGAAGGTCTTTCACCTTGGGAGTCATAGAAAGAATTCTGATTTATAGAACTACATCTTCTTCCCCAATCTCTGGTTTCTGAAGAATGTTCTTTGTGGTTGGAGAAGTGTACTGCCACTGCACAGAGTCCTCTCATCTCATTGACTCCTGTTACTGTATCCTTGACTTTAAGTCCAAACAAGATGGAACCATCATAAGGAGCATTAATGAAGGATGACTTAAAGCCTTCTGCAGAGGCACATAATCACATCCAGGCATGGCGACATATAGTGATGCCAGTGCCTGCCACTCTGACCATACCATCAGGTGTGTTAGACAGCAGACGCATGGCAACATTAGAAGAAGAATAAAGGATGTAAAGCAGGGAGTCCACTGTTTTTGAACATCCACCAGCAGTAATCCCCAAAATCTCCTTCATCAAGTCTCTCTGGAATCTTGTAAGATGAGCAAGACAGTTCAGCGATCAAAGGGCAAAATTGCTGACATGCAAGCCAGATTTCCATATCGGTCCCTTGCCCTAGACTCTCTATTAGGGGGATGAATAGAAAAGCTTACTTCAGATAGCTCTTTCTTAGTGGCTGCTGCTACTACCATTGCATCTACAGGTGGACCCTTACTCCATCGCTTCCTATCCATTGGGGCAGACAATATGCGATTGACTTTCTGTGGAATGGGCTCTACCACATTAGGGTCCTTCCATGCCCATTGAGCCATTAGGTCTATAAGGGGATCAATGGGTGGCACCACCCACAATGAAGTTGGTCCGAAACCAAAAGCCTCCAAGAATACTGACTTGTCCAGACAAAGATCCTAGGATGTCTGTTTTATTAATTCTAGAATATCTCCAAAGGAGAGATCTTCAGACAGGGAAGTATCAGACAGGGAACTGACACAGCAGACTTCCTCAGGAGCTCTTGGTGCTGATTGCCCGTGTACAACTGGATGTAGAGAAGAAGCCGACTGTAGGTAGGGCTTGGATGGAACCAAAACAGTAGTAACTGCCTTGTCTTTGGGACATACCAAAACACTTTCAAAAACTTCAAAAGCCGAGGCAGCTATTAGCACCAATGATTCCTTCTACTGCAAATAGGAAAAGGAGATCTTGGGGCCAATGAGCCTTGGTTCCAAAGAAGATCTTGATCCCAAACTATCTAAAGACGAGGACTTGAGGGGAAGAGATAGCTCAAAAAACCTTCTTGTTGAATTACTCCCATGCACTTTATAAGCACTTACTTGAGTGCATGGATCATGCTATCCCTAACAGAACACTAAGATGCTATCCTCAAAAAAAAGGAAACCAATCTGGTGGTTCTCTGCCAGAAAACAAACTCTACAACAGAAGAAAGAAACTGTTGCAAAAGACAGTAAAATCCCATGACTGGAGGAGCTCCCTGTCAGCCTCAGTAAGAAGCTGAGATCCCTCATAAAATCCTCCAAAGCTAATTACGAAAACAAAATTGCCACTGACTCTAAAGACAACCACAAAGCATTCTATAGCTATGTCAAGAATCTCAATGGCAACACTCAGATCTCTTCTGAGTTACAGCACAATGGCACCAAAAACACAGAACCAACTGATATTGCCAACGCCATAGCAGATGGGTTCAGTGCTAACTTTACCCCCCTCTCACCCCTAGAGGGCCCATCTCTATACCGGAAGAATGCAAAGTTCCTGTAATCACGGCTGCACAGGTGAAAAAAACACTCTCCAAAGCCAAGAACACAGCATCTATGGGACCTGACAATATCCCAGGCTGCGTTCTACATGAACTACAGAACGAACTGGCACCCCACTTAAGTACCATGTTCAATCATAGCCTCACCTCAGGCTTTGTGCCCACTGAATGGCGCACCGCAACAGTTATCCCACTCCACAAAGGGGGAGCCATGACAGACCCTGGGAACTACCACCCCATTAGCCTGACGAGCCTGGTCTGCAAGACCATGGAACATATCATTATGGAACTCATAAACAACGACATTGGTAATCTCCAAACTCTGGACCCCACCCAGTTCGGGTTTGTAAAAGGCAGATCATGTCTCCTAAACCTGATAGACTTCTTTGAAGCAGTCACCAAAGCCATAGATGAGGGTAAGATGGTTCACACAACCTATCTAGATCTTGCCAAGGCTTTCAACACCATCCCCCACTCTGGAATTATAGATAAACTCACTAAACTAGGTATAAATCCCTATGTCACAAGATGGGTTACCAACTGGCTCACGGACAGAACCCACAATGTGAAAGTAGCAGACTCCAAATCCGACTTCAGACCAGTGACAAGTGGAGTACCACAGGGTTCAGTCCTGGGTCCTCTCCTGTTTGGTGTCTACTTCTCTGAAGTATAGGCTAACGCAGAAG